>NC_061120.1:82590475-82759587 GCF_002878395.1 Capsicum annuum | reverse complement strand
AAGGCATACTTCGCATATTCTCTAAACCTTTATCAATAACAATTTTCCTATACTATTCTTAAAAACATACACACAATTTCTAACTAACCATGACATATATCAAAGACTTGGCCTCAATCTTACTTGACACTTTAGCCTTAGATAGAAAAGCATAAATAATCTTTCTTAATGAGGGTCATCAACTCTCTCACATCTAAACCATTGCTTATCCACTATCATCACTACTATCTTAACATAGGAAGAGGTCACTGAAGGGCTACCACATATGAACCAGAAGAACGAAAACTATAATACATAACATAAATACTTATCTTTGCCTTGAGGAATAAAATATCAAAGGTATAGATTCATTAAAGAAATCTAAGTTGACGACATGCATGATATAATGCGAACTTCACTAGTATCATGAGTTTAAAAACTGGTCATACTCTGAAACATGAGTTTATACTTATCATGAGCAATTCAACATAAGACTGGAGTTCATAGATTCATAAGAGATAACTCAAATCATAGAGTGAAGTTGTTACATAATTGCTAGAAGCTTAGAATGGGATTGAGCACACATGATAGGTATAAGCATAGGCGTGTGGCATTGATTTGTCAAGCAAATGATAGATTTGGTGTTGTAATGATTGAAATCCAAGGAATACTCTAGAGTAAGAAGGGATCACTCTCTCATCATAACTCATTATTGACATGTATCACAATCTAATTCTAAAAACTCAATTTAGTTCTTCATTAACCATCTCCCCCTTAGGTTAAAGTTGGTATTCTAAGTATGATGGTTTACTCCATATCCTCGAGATTAAGCCATAATTTCATCATTCAATTATCTATATATAAATGCTAAACTCACAAGAATGAACTAATTTAAAACTTACCGACTTCATTCTTGAACAACCCATCCATATGCCATCCTTAACTTTTTAGCTTCAATAATCATCATCAAAGACTTACACTCTTATTTGCAACTATATCTACATCTCTAATCACATAATCATAGTTTACCAAGAACACACTTCTATACTTATATTTTTCCTAAACCATGAGAATAAAATCATACTAAAAAGACTCAACATCTTCAATCATAACTCCTTAACTTAGCTATCAAGAACAACAAAAATTATCTAACTAGCCATACTCCACCTAGCAACTCAACGTTACTACTAACCACACAATATGCAATAATCTTCAAAAAATAATGCAGCCCCATACCACCTTGGGCACACCTCTACATCATACTTAATTACGAACACATGATCTTACATTCTTGCATACACTATTCAGGCCTACTAGATCACCTCCATATAACTAGCATCAACCACCGAACCATCAACTGTTCAAACTTAATGTTTAGAGCTAAACATGATTTACAAACAAATCTCACACACAATTTTCACTTCAAAACTACAGAAATTAGCATTAAGAAAAACTAGTACACAATGACAATCGAACAAAATTATATGACCTATCTTATTCATAATCTATTAACACATCCTCCTTTTTCACATCATTACTATTTACCTATCTTCACACCTAAATTACTTTGGAATGTATGTTCATTAAATATTTAAAAAACAATGACTTTCTCAAACTCTGTCTTTCAAACAAATATGTTTTCATCTCAGATAGAAGAATATTAGATAGGAGAATACACATACACACATTAGGAGCCTCTTACAACCAACATAAACCATGTGAGCTACATGGAGTCCAACGTCTAACCCACATTGGGGAGATCTGTCCTATCCTTGCCATTGGAGTAGGACCTTAACCTTTGGTTCATTAGTGATCACTATATCAAGCAGCCTTAGGCTCACATCCTATGGGAGAACGTAGTTCTAGGGAAGTACCAATCACAGCTATACCTCCCACCCAATGCTAAAGACTACTCCCAGACTTAGCTTAGATCATTTTAAAAGAAAAGCTACAATAACACAATTCAACAATTCATATCAGGAGCCGTCATGCTACCCCTTTTTCATAATAAAAACAATATGTGGATTTCTTTTGTCATTCGAGTTCAAAAATAACTCTTTCAAGACCAAAAGGTCAAATCATTCAAGTATCAAGGTATGTATAACACATTACTTCACCAAAGATCATAATATCAAAGAGGGTTTAAATCCCATATATTAACGCTTGAGCAGAGTACTTCAAGATTCATACTTTATGTAGCAACCATATATAATTCACACAAAATCTGAAATTTTAACTTGAAACATGATATTATCGTCAAAGTTCATGGAATTCAACTTCAAGGCATCAAAATATCATAGTTTCTTTTACAAAATATAATATATAAGTTTCCATCTAAAATTCATAGTAAAGCGTATAAGTTCATGTATATTTATAAATGTAAATGTCAACTTGGGCACAAGAATGAAAGAAGACTCTTGTTGAAAACCCCACATACCTTTATGATAATGGATTCGTTGAAAGATTGGACTTTCAAGCTTGATTGAAGGAATCCTTGTAGAGAACTTTAAATTTAGAGCTTAACTTCTTGATTCTTGAGAGGTAAACTTAGATTTTATTCTTGGGAAGAGAGAAAGAGTTTTGGATCATAACTTGACTGATTTAGGGCTTAGGGATTGTAATTATGTGTTTAAAAACCTCTTATCAACGACTTGGAGTGATTAGGGACGGTTTAGGGGTGTCAAATGACTTCAACACCCTTGATATAAGTCAAAATGGAGTATTTTTGGCACTTAGACCTGACTTAGGTGGCACCCAAGTAATCGCACAAGCTAGGTTGGGCGGCGCCTAACCAATCACCTAAGTTTGGTTGGGCGGCGCCTAACCAATCGCATACCCTTACTATCTCTCATGAAAATGGGCAAAAGTCTTCGCTCGGGTATCAGATTTTTGTGAAATTGGTATCGTTGGAAAGCTAACTCAATTATCTACTATTTTATAGGTTTTGGGATGAAAAATTCCATGTATATTAAGAGATATAAACGTTTGAATTTGACCCTAAAAGAATCAAATGTCAAACTTTGGATGAATTAGTTGGTCTTAGCTCAACTTTGTTCTAGGTCATTGCTATGAACATTTTTCACCTCTAAACTACTCCATAGACTAGGATAATGATCATGAAACTTGTATTCAAATTCAACTCATTTGGATTAGAGATTAGACGCGTAAGATCGATGGTTAGAATTTTAGCAAGAAAATATGGGTTACTACAGTGCACCTCCTTGATCAGAAAGTCTACCCCTCTTTCCCGGCTTATCCCCAAACTCCACTTGGCTTCTGTTCTTATCCTCCACTTGCTGCATATGAATAATCAATTGAGAAATGTCCATATCTTTAATGAGCAAACTAGTCTTACTCTCTAAGATTAAATTTCTATTCACCTAGAAGTGAACTTCCTCATTCTCGTTCTTATATCAGCCACCAAGCCAAGAGAATACCTCGACAACTGATGGAACTTCAAGTTCTATTCCTTGAGAGTAATTCTCCCCTACTTAAGTTTCACAAAATCCTCCATCTTAGCTTTCCTCAGCTCTTGAGGAAAGAAATGGTCCAAGAAGGCATTAGTAAAGGACTTTTACAATTTAGATTCTTCCATATCACCCCTAACTCTTTCCCACTCCTCATACCATTGATAAGCAATATTTTTGAGTAGATAAACTACAAAGTTCACCACCTTCATACTGGTAGCCTGCATCTCCCAAAATATCTTCTATATTTCATCCGAGAAGCCCTGGGGATCATTCTTCACCTTCACTCTAGTAAAAGTTAGAGGACCCATCATCATGAATTGGCCAACCCTTGTGGCCTTAGCAGACAACCTACCGGATGTATCCCGCTTAGCCTGACCAGCAACCTGCTGAGCAATAATAAGGAAAGATTTATGGAATTTTGGATTTATCACATTACCTTGTGGTACCTAAGGAGAACTGGTAATATTAAGAGAAACCCCAGTACCATCCAGAATAGGACCTAAGATCGAAGATGTACCCCTATCGTAGGACGTACCCCTTCAGCGTCATCCCTCAGTGGGATAAAAGAATTTACTTATTTTCCTAATCTATGAGGCATAATCTAAAAGACAAAACAATAAGGATTAGAGAAATTTCTAGACTTTAGATTCCAAGCTCAAAAATAGAATACCAAGAAAGCAAAACATTCCTAAATGTCTTGCAGCCTCTCTCTTATGAGTGTGGCTACACACCCCTAAAAGAGGCTCAACTTGACACGACTTTGTGGACTTCCTAGTTGACCATGAACCTAAAGCTTTGATACCAACTTTTCATGACCCGAACCAGGGCCTAGACATAATGGTCATCCCAAGTCTAACCAGGACCAGGGACCGACCCCTATTACCCAACCCAACCACCTATATGTAGCCTTAGATGGGCTGAATTTTATGCATATAACAAGATAGCGTGAATGCTCTCATAAAGACTCTAAGATTGGATCACAACCATGACTAACCCAACCAAGTTTAACTGTACCAAACAAACCGTTCAATATTATAAAACCAAACCAACGGCCATAAATCTGGCTATAACCAAAGGGTATACCAAGACATAATATAATAATCAATCACAAAATGTAATATGATGAAATAGTGAGAAATCATGTCTGATGATGCCAGCCTCCCAACATATTCCAATGACAAGGCCGCATGGATATGATTTTGCCCATATCAACCATTAAAAGTACCACAAAGCCTTTATTCAAAGGAGTAATAATATTTCATGCCGACATGCCCCCAACCATGGACAAAACCAATATCCAAAGTAAATTAAAAATGTCCAAAGATGTCTCTAACATGAAATAGAGCCTTCCGAAAGGATGGAAGCTTACTACTTTAGTCCAAATGCTCATACCAATTTGTGTTCTAGACATGAGGAGTAGAATGGCCAATTCCTGCATAGCGTTGTTATTCAACCACCAGTAGATGGGTTGGCAAGCGATCGCTAGTATGAACTCAAGATAAGGATAAAATATTGATATTTATATAACTAAGTAAAACCATTCATAATGCATACGACCATACATATATATATAAGTGGTGGGAAAGGGAATTTGGGTTTAGCATGCATTTAAAACCTTTACCCTGGGCAGTGTAGCTTTGTCGTCTTAAAGCACTCACGGGCAATATGGGTTTAGCTCCCCTGTTGAAAGAGCCCAAGTGTGTGTAGCCGCACGACCAAGGAATATATGTATAAATTATTTATCCATTTACCTTTCAAAACCATTTAATCCATGCATAAATCCTTTACCAAGATTAAACAAGCAAGAGTTCCATTTAAAAGAAGTCAATGCAATGAACATATCTTTATAATCACTTTTTCAAACACATTGGGGGCATAATACATATCCATTACATATTCCAATTACCAAAAACCATTCCCATATAATTGAATTATCCAAAACCACCATTAATGCACAGAAAAGCATAATTAAAACCATGGGAAACCATAACCAACCATTTATAAACAAAACCACCAAATGAAAAATATATAAAAACCTAAAAACATTTAAAAATAAAATCATGAATACCAATAGTAAAATCATGCCTTTAGTTGGAACTAACAAGGAGAAAAAAGTATATGCCTTATACTAAAAAATTAATGGAAAGAAATCACCAAAGCAAACCCCAAATTAGTCCTCAAGATAGGAAATCATGCCTTGCCCCAAAAGCTTTTGAGAGAATTATAAAGTGTTGAAGAATAGTTTATAAGTGTTTAGAGTAAAATAATAGGGTAAATACTCTTCCACATAGGTTAGAAGTCATGGGGTCTTATTAGGGTAAGTAGGGAAATGTCCAGAATACCCCCACTTTAGTTGCACAAAAATCCCATCACAAGGATATAACTGACCAATACTAGTCATACCCTTTCGATACAAGTGGTACCCACTACTTATATCCTACCCCGAACCTTTGATTAAATACTATCTAGTATACGACTCATTTAACCTAGTTTTATCCTATGCATACAATCTATACCTCCCATCCATATCCCTAGAAGAATAGAATACCAAGAGAATTTAACACTGTCCATTATACGAGTACAAGATATGACTCGTACCCTTCCATAAGACTCTTATCCCTTAAGTAGTATACATTCCATTAACCCATCTATACCACCAACCAACACTAGTCAGCATACGATTGGTCAGTATTTCTCCTAAACTTTATCTTAGACCACTTATTACCCTAATTTTCATGCTAGTGCTGACTGATATTCTGATCTACAGACTTAGATCTCTTAGCTTGCCTTTTTTCCCTTACCTCTTCCTGTATCTTTTTCTCATCTTCTACTTGTTGCATATACAATGATAACCTGGAGAAATCCATATCCTTTTTCAGCATCGCCCCCTTACATTCTAATATTAAATTAGTTGAGAGATCGGATGTGAACTACCTCATGCGAGCCCTTATATTACCCACTAATTCTAGAGCATAATTGGATAGCTGGGTGAACTTCAATGCATACTCTTTGACACTCATCTTCCCTTGTAAGTCATTTAAGCCATAAAATATCACGTCGTAGTCTTTTCATTCAAAATATGTTATTGAACTACCAAAATATTTAAACAATGCAAGAGAGTTATTATTTCCAAAATATGTGAAAACTTATGCAAAGACTCTCTTTTTTCTATACTTTAACACAGTGGTCAATACCATCATAAAAACCCATGCAATTCTTTCAATTGTCATATTTAGCATTTATAAACAAGAAAACACCATCTCTTGCATTCATAACCTTCATCAAGTCCATAATTGATAATAAAACATTTGGCTCGTGCTTTACGTCATGCAATTGAATAACCCATAACATGTTAAATCACGAGTATCATAATGAAAGAAGGAGTTTAATTATTCATGATCTCACTTTAAATTTCAAAACTGAAAACGCGTATATATACATGAGCATAGTTCAATTTCATGTAAAGACCTCAAAACCAAAACACTATATAACACTATATCATTGAAAAGTGTCCATAATGCATATTCTTCAAAGTTTTTGCAAAACCCTTCAGAAACACATAATTGTAGAATTGTAAAAGTTGTTATAAACAACACACTAGGCCCATGAGGTTTACGGTAGTCCCACATACCTTAAGTTTCTTAACTTGGAGGATGAAACCCTAATCTTGCTAATTTCTTAAGATTCTTAAACTTGAAATGCTTGAATTCTAGATTACTTGGGGGAAAAGGATTGACTTCTTGATCTTGGGGAAGAGGGAAGGGTTTTTCTTAAGTGATAATTGTAGAAGATGGGCTATTTATGCCCTAACTAATGATATTAATTGTGAATAATGAATTGGGTTGAGAGTAAAGGATACAATTTCCCCTTAGGTAATTAAATTTGTAACTAAATCACGGTTTTAATGTTTACCACTCTGCGGTGAAGGTGCCATCATTATGGGAACCACTACACGGCACTATCATGGTGCGCTGCTAGAATTGAGATCCCAATGTGACCCAACGCACATCCAAAAAAAAAAACCTCCTCTGAGACATACTACCTACCTCCCTAAACATGAATTAACTAAAAAACAAACACCTCAAGGTGGGGAAGACTAGTTTTAAAATCCTCAAAGTGAAGAGGCTTAACATATGACTAAGTCCGCAACACCTAGAGAAATTTTTAGGCCTTAAACTCTTTATGCGTGCAACTAAGAGTTGAATCAAGCCAAGAATAACATGAGGTGTTACATTATCCTCCCCTAGGGATCATTTGTCCCTGAATGATGACTCGGGACACAACAAGCATGATTTGAAGTACAACATGGAAAGAAAAGAATAGTATAAAATTTTGTACCTTCTATATAGTTATCCTCTATTTCAAAGAGAGGTGTGTATCTCGCACGCATGTCATTCTCTGACTCCCAAGTGCCTTCTTCAACTTTATTATTCTTCCACAATACCTTAACTGAAGCTATGTCCTGACTCCTTAACTTCCAAACTTGGAGATCTAAAATAGCAATAGGTTCTTCTTCGTATGATAATGAGTTCGTTACGTTAATGTCTTCCACTGGCAACATAAGAGGATGATCTCCAATACATTTCTTCAGCATCAATACATGAAATACAAGATGAATAGTAGCTAGACTCGCGGGAAAATCTAACTCATGCGCACCTCCACAAACCCTTTTTGTAATTTGATAAAGGCCTATAAAGCGAGGACTAAGTTTCCCTTTCTTTCCAACTCGCATGACTTTCTTCATAGGGGAGACCTTTATAAATACCCAACTATCAACCTCAAATTCTAGCTCTCTTCTTCTAACATCAACATAGGGTATTTTGCGACTCTGAGCTGTCTTAAGTCATTCTCTAATGACCTTTACTTTCTCCATAGCTTAATGAGCAAGATCAGTCCCAAAAAAATGAGTTTCACCCACTTCATACCACCCAATTGGGGACCTATATCTCCTCCTATAAAGAGCTTAAAAAGGAGCCATCTGAATGTTGTAATGGAAGCTATTATTGCAGGTGAATTCTATCAACGGCAAGTGATCCACCCGATTACCCTTAAAGTCAATCGCGCATGCCCTCAACATATCATCTAAGGTCTAAATGGTATGCTCTACTTGCTCATCTATTTTAGGGTGGAAGGCGGTACGAAGGTTTTCTTAGGTACCTAAACTCCTCTGAAAGGACCACTAAAACTGGCAAAAGAATTGTGTGCCTCAATCAGATATAATAGACACTGGAGTACCATGCAAATGAATTATTTCCTGAATATACAACTTAGCATAATCATCGCCCAAATAATTAGTCCGCTTTGGAAGAAAATGGGCAGACTTGGTCATCCTATCTACGATCACCCAAATGGACTCATATTGGTTTTGGGTTCTCAGAACTCCTGTAATAAAGTACATATTGATCATCTCCTATTTCCAAAAAGAAAATGTTATCTCTTGAGAAGTGTCACCTGGTATCAAATGTTCCACCTCAACTTGTTGAAAATTCAAACACTTAGCCACAAAGTTAGTAATATCTCTTTTCATATTATTTCATCAATAAATCACCTTAAGATCATGATATATTTTAGTAGAGCTGAGGTGAATAATATACCTATAAGTGTGAGCTTCATTGAGAATTTTTTTTCATAACCCATCCACATTTGGCACACATAGCCTACCTTGATACCTCAAAATCCTATCACCTCTAATTTCAAAAAGCCATCACCTTTTATTGGCCAATATCTTCCTTAATTTGCATCAAGATGGGGTCATCATCCTGCTTCTCCTTAACTTCTTTGCATAGGGAGGATATAGCAACCTCATGAAAGAATACCCCTCCATCTTCAGAATCCAAGAGTCAAACTCCCAAATTTGCATACCGATGAATATCCTATACCATATTACTCTTTCCTTCCTCCACATGAGAAAGACTGCCTATTGATGATCTATTAAGGTCATCAGCCACCACGTTGGCCTTGCCCGAGTGATAATGAAATCTTATGTCATAATCCTTCAATAATTCTAACCACCGCCTCTGCCTGAGATTCAGTTCTTTTTGTGTGAAAACATATTGTAAAATTTTTTGATCAGTAAATATATCCACATACACCCCATAAAGATAATGACGCCAAATCTTTAGGGCGAATACCACAGCCACTAACTCTAAATCATCAGAGGGATACTTCTTTTCAAGAACCTTCAACTTTCTAAATGCATAGGCACCACCTTACAATGCTGCATAAGTACACACCCAAGTTCCATGTGTGACACATCACAGTACACAATAAAGACCTTTTTACCCTTAGGTAGAGTCAAAACTGGTGTTGTAGTCAACTTGTCTTTCAGCTTCTCAAAACTATTCTCACAAGAGTCAGACCATAAGAATTTCACCTTTTTCTTAGTCAATCTAGTAAGTGGAGAAGATATGGAGGAAAAACTCTCTATAAATATTTTGTGATATCCTGTAAAACCTAAGAGGCTCTGGATGTCGATTGGAGTCATAGGTCTTGGCCATTTTCTCATTGCCTCAACCTTTTGGTGGTCAACCTTAATTCCCTCACTAGAAATAATATTCCCAAGGAAAGCAATATCACTAAGCCAAAATTCACACTTGGAAAACTTTGCATACAATTCATGATCTTTAAGAATCTGAAGGACCATTCGAAGGTGATCGTCATGGTTCTCATTACTCTTTGAGTAAATTAAGATGTCGTCGATAAAGACTATGATGAACAGATCTAGAAACTGGTGGAACACCCTATTCATTAGGTCCATAAATGTTTCGTGGGCATTAGTCAATCCGAAGGACATAACTAAGAATTCATAGAGACCATTTCGGGTTTGGAAAGCTATTTTGGGAATGTAAGCCTCTCTAACCTTAAACTAATGGTACCTTGAACTAAGGCATATTTTGGAGAAATACTTGGTACCCTAGAGTTGGTTAAAGAGATCATCAATTCTAGGAAGAGGGTACTTATTTTTAACTATGAATTTGTTCACCTGACAATAATCTATACATATGCGAAGGGAGCCATCTTTCTTATGCACAAAGAGTACTAGAGCACCCCAAGGAGAGACATTAGGATGTATAAAGCCTTAGTCAAGAAGTTCTTTTAACTATTCTTTCAACTCTTTCAATTTTGCAAAGGACATTCTAAATGGAAGAATAAAAATAGATCAGATATCCAGCAATAAGTCACTGCCAAAATCTATCTCCCTATATGGTGGTATCCTGGAAGGTCATTAGGAAAGACTTTCGGGAATTCATTAACTGCAGGGACAGACTAAAGGTAAGGACTTTTGTTGTTAGAGTCTTTGATCCAAACAAGATGCTACAGACAACCCTTTGATATGAGCTTATGGTCTCTAAGAGAAGATATAAATTTCCCTCTAGGTGTAAGAGAATACCCTTCCCACTCTATTACAAGCTCATTTGGAAAGGAAAAAGTGACTTTTCTAGTTTAGAGTCTACTATGGTATAGCATGAATAGAGCCAATCCTTCAAAAATAGTATCAAAATCTATAATATCTGGATCGACAAGATCAGCCACAGTATCACGATGATAGCCAAAACTAACAGAAAAGGGTTCCAAAATATTTTTAGGCTCAAAACCAAAACTAACAACCATAAAAGAGGTCACATAAGACAAATTAGACCCATGATCAAGTAATATATACACATCACAAGAGAAAATCTGTAACATGCCCATAACAATATCTGGTAATGCCTTTGTATCCTGACGAGTAGACAAGGCATACAAATGGTAAACCTCCACCGGTGCTAGACGTAAAACCCTTAGTTGGAGGGACTGGGGAAGTAGAATGGGCTCTAGCAGCCCCATAAGTCCCCTTGGCAGAGGGACAATCCTTCTTAAAATGACAAGCCTTCCTATAACTATAAAACACGAGAGTTCCATACTGATATTTTCCCGAGTGATTCTTCCCACAAGATTTACAAGGAGGGTATTATCTGAATGGTTGAGTCACACTTCCTTGGGACTGAGTACCCTATATCTTTGACTCACTATTAGTCAAGGAGTTATAAAATCGCTGATCAACTAGAGATCGGGGCACTGGGTGCTAGCTAAAGACCAAGCATTGCTCCAAAACTTCTTCTTAGACCACATATAACCCCTATTGCATCCCATGTGTTGACTGATATTTTGATCTATAGACCTAGATCTCTTAGTTTGCCTTTATTTTTCCCTTACATCTATCTGCCTCTTCTTCTTCTCTTCTACTTTATGCATATGCACTGATAACCTAGAGAAATCTATATCCTTATTCAGAATCACCCCCTTACATTCTAAAACTAAATCATTCGAGAGACCAGATACGAACTTCCTCATGCGAGCCCTCATATTACTGACCAATACTAGAGCATAACAGTATAGCTGGGTGAACTTCAATGCATACACTTTGACACTCATCTTCTGCTATTTTAGATTCATAAATTCTTTAGATTTTCCTTCCCTCAGTTCTTGGTGAAAGAAATGATCCAGAAAGACCTAAATAAACTCACCCCACATAGAAGGATCAACATCTCCACCCGTCAAATATTTTCACTCATTCTACCACTACTTAACTATGTCTTACAACTTATAGGCTGCCAACTCAACCCCTTCAACTTCACTAGTATGCATAACTCTTAAAATCTTCTCCAGTTCATCAATAAACCCTTAGGGGTCCTCCTCAATCTTTATGACAATAAAGGTGGGTGGGTTCAACCTCATAAATAGACCAACCTGAGTAATTTCAAATGAACTAGATGTAAAACCCACATCTTTAAATCGATGGGTCTGAGAGGCCACAAGATGAGCAATCATATGGATGGACTGCCAAAACTCAGCATTTGAGACTTTTTTCGGAGAAGGGTGAGTACGATTGACACCAGATCGAGGAGCCTATGGTGGATTAGTTTCTACTAGAGAAAATCCTGAAGTAGAAAAATATTCTGGAGAATGAGCCCTATTATAGGTTCGCATCCCATAAATAGGGCTGACATCCTTAGTATGGGTATTCTACTCGTTAGATCTATGAGGAGGCATGATAAATCTCTGAAATATAGGAAATCATGAGTTAGGGGATGTTCAAACTCTATAGAATAAACTAGAACATGAATAAAAGAGAGAATTCCTAAATGCCTAGTAGCTTTCCCTTTATAAGTGTGGCCTACTACACACCCATAATAATGACTCGACCCGATGCAACTTTGCAGACACCCTGGACCATGAACCATGCTCTAATAAAAAGTTTTTCACAACTCAAACCAAGGCTCTAGCTGCGATGGGCATACCAAACCACGAGGGATTGAGAGCCCTATTAACTTGTCATCATACGCATAACTAACAATCTATAATAAGTCTGCGAAATCTCCACTAAATTAAAAGAAACAAGCTATCTGAAACTAGGACAAGGCCCCCGATCGTACCATGAACTAAATCAAATGAAATCAATACATGTGAACAAAATGCCTTCCAAAATAAGGGAGGCTCACCAACTCTGAATGTTTGACAATAATCTACTACTTAACAGGACCGCGAGACTGGGCCACAGAACCTGAAATATAGGGGGTCAATACACAATGTACTGGTATGTAGAAAAACCCAAAAACAAACTATAATTTGTATAACATAGGTGAGAGCAATTCATAAAAACATGTCAGTATAAAACATTAGAAAACATATGAGATTAATTTGGAGAAAACTTCCAATTATTTTCTGTAATCACAACTCAACTATTTACTTTACTTCTGAGCTAGATGGTACACCCTAGAAGTCTACTATCCATGGGCTATATGGGTCTGCCATTAACTCATCGGCCAATCCCCCACATCCAAGTTTGCCAAAAGGATAGGGGTCCTACATACTAGTCTTGCACACCAATGTCTCAGGGGTAAGTATACATTGGACATATCCAATCATGTCTCTCGAGTTGGCAAAAATTTATTTCTGGCAATGAACCCTTACACTCAAATGCCTTATTTACGTAACCATATAACTCTCTTTAAGCCTATTTTTGTCATCTTAAAACATGCATCTTTCTAAAATGTGGTCTAGCGTCTAAAGGTCTATAGTTTAGTCTAATCCTAGTCTATTATGGCATTTATTTGATTTGGCATCGTCATGCCAAGACGTGCAAATCGTATAAGCCATAAAATATCATGTCTTATTCTTTTCATTCAAAATATATTTTGAACCACCAAAATATTTAAACAATGCAAGAGAGTTATTATTTCTAAAATAGGTGAAAACTTATGCAAAGACTCTCTATTTTATATACTTTAACACATGGTGGTCAATGCCTTCATAACAACCTATGCAATTCTTTCAATTGTCACATTTAGCATTTACAGACAAGAAAATGCCATCTCTATAATTCATAACCTTCATCAAGTCCATAATTGATAATAAAACATTTGCCTAATGATTTAAGTCATGTAATTGAATAACCCATAACATGTTAAATCACAAATATCATAATGAAAGAGGGAGTTTCATTATTCATGCTCTCACTTTAAATTTCAAAGCTAAAAACTAGTATACATACGCGAGCATAGTTCAATTTTAAGAAATAGCCTTAAAACCATAACACTATATCATTAAAAAGGGTCCATAATGCATATTATTCAATGTTTCATAAAACCCTTCGAAAACACATAATTGTAGAACTGTAAAAGTTGCTAATAACTACACACTATGCCCATGAGGTTTATGGTAGTCCCACTTACCTTAAGTTTCTTAACTTGGAAGATGAAACCCTAATCTTTCTACTTTATTTAGATTCTTGAACTCTAGATTACTTGTGCGAAAAGGATTGAATTCTTTATCTTGGGGAAGAGGAAAGAGTTTTTCTTGAGTGTTAATTAGAGAAGATGGGTAATTTATTACCTAACTGATGATATTAATCGTGAATTTGTGAATTAGGTTGAGGGGAAAGGACATATTTTCCCCTCAATAAAATAAATCCGCAACTGGATCGTGCTTTTTATGCTCATTTTGGGTTAAGGGGAAAGGACACAATTTCCCCTCAGGCAAATAAATCTGTAACTGGATCATAGTTTTTATGCTCATTGTGATACAGTGAAGGTTCCATTGCTATAGGCACCACGATGCAACACTATCATGGTGAAATGCTGAAATCGAGATCCAAACGTGACCCAACCCCCATTTGAAAAACCCAAAACTCCCTTGAGACATACCACCTACCTCCCTAAACATGAATTAACTCCAAAGAAACACCTCAAGGTCGAGAAAAACAGTTTAAAAATCCTCAAAGTTAAGAGGCTTAAAATATCACTAAGTCCACAACACTTACAGAAATTTTTAGTCCTCAAAACTCTATATACATGCAACTGAGAGCTAAATCAATCCAAGAATAATATGGGGTGTTAGTTCATCCTTCTTTAACACCATGGATCACAGATGAAGAGGCCCATAAGGGAATCAAGATATTTATTTACACTGTCTGGTCCTGAACCAGGACTTGAAATAACCATTATAATCAATCTATTTCATCCAATACCATAATATACATATAAGTACAATTTATGCACAAATATGACTAAAAGAGTTTAAATCTATAAATTAGTTACTAGAGATTAATGTTGGGACTAAATCTACATAGGAAGGGTCAAAATCTCTCACAATCAAAGTAATTAGTAGTGGTAAAAGAGTGGTTTAATAATTGAATAAAATCAACCTTAACCTAATTTCCCAAATAGCTCATTTAGTCCCAAAATCTCATAAAACATTAAATAAGGGGGTACGCTTCCAGTTGTGAAAGAATCCATTTTAAAAGTAAAAAGTGGAAGTAAATTACTTTTTAGAAAACTACAGTAAAATCAAGGACTTGGTTGAATTGTACCACTAAGTAACTAAAAATATGCCCAAAGTATTTATTACATCACTAGTATCTAGACAATATAACTATAAGTGTATGTAAACCATAACCACATCCTCACATGGGGTAGAATACTAACCAAGTACTCAAGTGGTATCAAAATCACATCCTCGTACTGACTCCTATGCATAACAGAACCTATATCCAAACTGAGAAGCTAAATATAGATAGTATACAACTAGAATATCAAAGTCATAATAAAGGATATGAGTCATATAGAGAATTCATATGCAAAATAGAATCTAAAGCAACCAGCCAAAGTTGAAGTCCTAAAAGTATACGAGTCGGATCAACTCATATAGGAAAGCCGTACACAAAGCAGTGTTCAAAAATTGGAAAAAAGTACTCCCAGGTTGATATGAGTGAGGACATGAGTCACATGTAGGACTCATAAGAAGTAGTCATATGATTAACAGAAAGTTGAACCATTGGGAGTTCAGACACTGGAATGGATATGAGAGGGTATAGTACGATGATGTGTGAGCAGATGCTAACATATTTAAGGCTTTTAACTGAGAATAATTGCAAAGCTTTAAGCAAATTTTGTCATTTTTGATTGTTTTCTATTTGTTATTATAGGAAAAGTCAAGATGAAAGAAAACCAACAATAACTGAGATAAAAGAGTTGAATTTTAAGTAAAATAAGAAGGGAAGTGTAATTTATGACTTGTTTGATAAGTTGTCAACTCCCTAATAAGTTATCAGAGTCATTGTTTGGCTTAGACAGAGAATGGTCTTCAGCTAAAATTCATGACAACATCTATAATAAGCCATCAGAGTTGTGATAAGCCATCGGGATTGTCATCACGCATGGGCAGTGCTTGAGAAATTGAAGTGAAGATGTGATGACATCTGTGATAAGTCATCAGGTGTCTAATAAGACGTCAAGAATGTCATCACACATAAGCAGAAGGTAAAAATTTAAAGCTTGCCTAACGACATATTCTGATAAGCTATTAGAACTCTGATAAAGCGTCAGATATGTCATTCACCTAAAAGAAAAATTTTGAATTTTGAATTTTGGATTTTTCATACGTTACGGAAGTAAATAGAAGCTTCTAGGGTTTTATTAGAGAGGCTGAACGTATCATAGGGAAAAAAACTTATTCCAAGGGAGTTCACCTCTCTTTGAGGGATTTGAACTTAGAATTCAATCTTCAACTCTTTGATTTGGTTGTGGAAATATTCTCTTGAACTTGGAAGAAAATCAACTTCATACTTCATCTTTTGTAAGTTTAATTACTTTGAATGATTAATATAATTGTTGCTATCTCTTTCTTTCTCATGTGGAACTAAAACCCATAACTAGGGTTGTGGGATCTATGATTATTCCTTCATGGATTAAATATTTGGTTAGGGTTTGAGTGATTGTGGGAATATCTTGATAATTCTTTTATATTAATTATTTTCTGTTGGTTGCAAACAATAGGTCTTGCTTACTGTTGATTTGCTTGAGATAAGAAATCAACCCTAGTAAGAAGTTAACTATTAACGAGGATTTTGGAAGGTTAAGTTCTCATCTGATTAATGTTGTAACAAGATTGATCAACACAAAATAAAATCATTATGAATAGAATGCTTTCGTAAGTTCAAGAGAATTAAGGAGTTCAACATCTATGTAGGTTGAGAAACACTTAGATGGACTGTCCAAATTGATAATTTGGTGTTTCCCATAAGTCACGAGAATCAAATACTACAACTGTTATTCAATGGAGGATTGCTAATCATAGTGATCACAACTCTACTTTCTCTATATCATTGATTTGAAATATTAAAGTTTAAGATTTGAGTTGTAAGGCAAATTGAAGTGTTAAGAACTTTTGTTAAATAAATAAAAAACCCCATTTTGTCTTTTTGTGCTAGTTGTTTGAATTTAACTTGTAGTTTTTGTTTCAAATGAGTTTAATCACCATTTACATTGTTCCTTGTGGATTCGAACCCGACTCAAAAGTTGGGTAAATATATTGACGACGACCACCTTACACTAAGTTGACGTGTAAGTTGAGCATTATAAAAAATGGCGTCGTTGCCGGGGAACAATTTGGCGCATTGAGTTGGTTTGGAATTTTAGTTAACTTGCTTGAATTCAAACTTGTGAATATTTGCTTAGTTATTTTTTTATTTTTTTTATTTTTATTGTTCTCACACCTTTCTTGAGATGTCAGCCTGGATAGATGGTTTTTTAGTGATGATAATTCTTGTTATTATTGTGAGGGGCCATATTTTGAGGCTTGTTGTCCAGATTTACCTGGAAGTGCATAGACTGGACCTTCACAATATGATGCGGATACTATCCTACTTAATGTAACTTGGTATTTGGCTTGTGTTCAAAGTGATCATACTGAAGATATGTGTGATGTCAGTATTCAAGCAAACAAATTGATGAAACAAATTTTAGAGAATCAAGAATAGCTATGGGCAGAGCTAAAGGAGTCACCACTTCCACCAAGTTTACAGTGGCTAAATAAAGAATAATATGAGGAGGACATTAGCCAATTTGAGGGGAAAACTCAAGAATCGCAACCACTCGATTGTCATCTTGATCTTCAGACTGACATTGAGAAGGTGAATAAAAGTGAGTATGTAGTAGATAGTGTAAATTTTGAAGTATAATTAGTTGGGCCTCACTCGAAGTATTTTTCCACATTATGTTTACATGATATCTTATCTGTGGAATCATCTATAATTGTGGAAGAGTGTGAATATGAGGTATAAAAATCCTATATTCTTGATTTTACATTAGACAAGAAACATAAAAACATACCTCATTTTAAGGACGAGTGGTTTACCACTCTCAATCTATTACTCAAGTTCTTAATTTTTGTACCACCCCCCTATGAGCGAGGCAACAAGATCGACTCTAAGTTGGGGTTGAAATTCATATCCTAAAGGTGAGAGATAAAGGATGAAGCGCTTTTAAGGTATCTTGATGAATCAGAAAAACCTAGTCATGCCGTGACATTAAATAAGGCGCTGCTTAGGAGGCAGCCCAAGGTATTTTGTTATTTTTATTCATATTATGTGATTGACATCAGATCTTTGCACCCATGGTGTCACTGGTATAGTTCTAACTCTCTTATTTTGGTTTTACGCATTGGGGACATTGTATGATTTTAAGTTGAGAGTGGGGCTAATTGTGGGATTTGATGTCCTCTTGGGGTTTTATTGTCGTGTCTCTTTTCCCCGAAGTCTTGTTTTATTGGCATGTTTAGGTGTATTGTGTTTTATTTTGTGATGTGTTGTGGTTAACTGACAGGTTGAACATATCCTGGGGTAGAAAACTTATTCCAATGGATTTCACCTCTCTTTGGGGGCTCTGAACTTAGAATTCAATTTTCAACTCTTTGATTTGGTTGCAGGAATTTTCTCTTGAACTTGGAAGAGAATCAACTTCATACTTCATCTTTTGTAAGTTTAATTACTTTGAATGATGAATATAGTTGTTACTATCTCTTTCTTTCTCATGTAGAACTAAAACCCACAACTAGGGTTGTGGGATCTATGATTATTCCTCCATGGATTTAATATTTGGTTAGGGCTCGAGTGATTGTGGGAAAATATTAATAATTCTTTTATATTAATTATTTTCTATTGGTTGCAAACAATAGGCCTTGCTTATTGTTGATTTGCTTGAGATAAGAAATTATTGTTATTTGCTTGAGATAAGAAATCAACCCTTGTAAGGAGTGAATTATCAATGAGGATTTGGGAAGGTTAAGTTATCATCTAATGATTAATACTATAACAAGATTAATCAACTTGATATAAAGTCAGTATGAATAGAATATTTCCTAAGTGCGAGAGAATTAGGGAGTTCAACGTCTAGGTAGGTTGAGAAACACTTAGATGGAATGTCAAAATAGATAATTTGGTGTTTCCCATAAGTCACAAGAATCCAATACTACAACTTTTATTCAATGGAGGATTACTAATCATAGTGATCACAACTATAGTTTGTCTATATCATTGATTTGAAATATTACAGTTTTAGATTTGAGTTCGAAGGCAAATTGAAGTGTTAAGAGCATTTGTTCAATCATTAAAAACCCTCATTTTGTATTTTCATGAAAGTTGTTTGAATTTAACTTGTAGCTTTAGTTTCAAATGAGTTTAATTGCCACTCATATTGTTCCCTATGGATTCGACCCTGACTCCAAAGTTGGGTAAATATATTAACGATGACCTCCTTACACTAAATTGATGTATAAGTTGAGCGTTATCATACGACTCATGAGATATTGGTATGAGTTGAAGACCAAATCATACCGAGTGCTGACATAACTTTACCTTTCCCTTTTTTAATAGGATTTCAATGTCATTTTGAGATACTATAAATACCCTAGGGTTCACTTTTTGTTAGGTTACATGCGTTGACAATACTTTTACATATTTTTATAATTATTCTTAAAGTTTTGGGATTTTCTTCAATTCAAGACTTTTGAGTTTATTCGTCTTATTCTTTTGCAATTAATTACATGTTTTCTTTATTGATAATCATGCATTCTTGAATGAACGTGAGTGGCTAATCTCCTTAACTAATGTTGTGGGAACCCTGAAAGATTAGCTACTAGAGTAAATCTGATATTTATCTATTCTAGGGTTCATGCATGTAGCTTAATCTTCTTCACAATAATTAATCTCAGAATTGCTACAGAAGTTTGAGACCATCTGTATTCACATTCATCTTCACAAGGGAGTTTGTGATTGGGAAAAGAAAATTAAGACAGTAATTTTAGATTAACCTCAATCTTATAATTTGTAACATCTCATCTAATCACTTGATCCCAAAAAGTAATAGTGAACTAAGGTCATTGCAAGGAGCAACAAGGACCGATAAAGGGTGATATTTATCTTCACGTTCACAAGATGGTTGATAATACACATCTTGTAGACCTTACATGTAGAACAATAGAATTGGTGGGTTGATTACAATAAATTTACGGAGTTGAGAATCCAGGGGTAACACAAGCCTAGTGTTCGTCTTCTATTGCTTACAACTCAAAATCATTCATGTTTTGGTTACTACTTACGATTGATAAAAATTCCCCTTTTTTACTTTCCTTCATTTCTTATGAATTACATAAAAAAACAATTGTTCATCATCTTCCCTGTGTTACTATATTTGACAGCGATCGGAGCATACTTTTTAGAAGGTATCTTTTGGGCGACATGAAATTTTGGCATGATTATCGAAGCAGACGGTGTTATTGTTGATTGAATTTGGTGATGTTTGCAAGTTCTATTTTGTGTTTGGGATTGGTAATATTCCGATGTACATCCAACACTAGGAGTAGAGGTAATCACTTACTCTCTTTTGATCCAGATCCAGAGAGAATACTTTATACACCACGTAGAATAGTAGAACACATTCGTGAGGGTGTTCCTCCTAGGGTTCAAGACCCTCACCTATTGATCCAAATGAGGAACTCTCGTGTTCTCCACCTGATACATAGAATATTACATATATATAGATATAACAAATATTAGAGGAAGAAAGATGAAAAGATTAATAGGCTAGGTTAGCTTAAGAGGCTCGGAGAGCTCAGATTAGAGAACTAGTCAGGGCGACACAAGTGGGTGAGTGAGTTAAAAGAGAGAGAGTTCCATTACTTCCTGTAGAATGTTTTTATGAGGCATGGTTTAGATTCAAGAAGAAGCTGAGCATGGTACCTAATCATAAAATTAGAGGATCAAATTTGCTGGAAATATTCTTTAGATTACTGAATGTCAGTTCAAGAGCAATGGCAGACACTATTTATGGAGGTGCATTTATGAGACTTTGGTGGGATTTTGCACAAAAAATGCTAGATGATATTCTAGTGACCAATAGAGGATGGCATATGATAGATTCCGAATATGTTATGGGTATATATTCTATTGGAGCAGCTGGTGATTATGGAGCAAATATTAATGACTTGGTCGCACAAGAGGTTGCTCAACTTCGGACAGATATTGGGCTTCTTATGAAGCAATTTGCAACAATGGGTGCTAAAAAGGTTAATGCAGTAGGGGCTCAGGTAGCTACTTCTAAAACTTTTAAGATTAAAACTAAAATGGAAGCAATGTATCTTGATAGTAGGTTGGCGGATTTTTGAGCCCAAGGGTAAGAAAATCAAGGTAAGAACTATTATGATGAAAAATATAAGGATGGAAGAGGAAAGAGATATGGTAATTAACATTAAATAGATGACTAAAAGAAGAAGAGTGATAAGTATGGTAAACTCGGTAGTTGTGATTCAGAATCCAGAATGGAGGTACTTTTATCAAAATTAGTCAAAGGACGAGAAAATCAAGAAAGTCGTATTAAGGAGAAAGTTGAATCACATGCTACAGCAATCAAATAGTTGGTGAAATAACTTGATCAAATGTCAGCCACAGTAAATTAGAGACAGGCGGGCACTCTCCCAAGTAATACAGTTCAGAATCCGATAAATGATGCTCATTGACATGCCATTACCACTTAGAGTGGTAAAGTCACCACAGACCCACCTGTTCCTACTATAGTGAGCATGTAAATGATGATAATCCCATTGATATAGAGAGAAATAGTAAAGAAGATAACATATAAGACAAAGTGGAGAATCTTGCATTGAAGCCTATTCTGAGACCCTATTCCCCTTATCCACAAAGGCTAAGAAAGAATAAAAAAGATGGAAAGTCTCAAAAAATTTTAGCCATGCTAAAAGAACTATAAGTCAACATACCTCTTTTAGAGGCAGTGGAGAAAATGCTAGGATATGCCAATGTCATGATTTATTTAATCACCAAGAAAAGCAGTGAGTTATGAGCTAGTCGGCAATATTCATCATTACAGTGTTGTAGTTACTAGATCATTAATAGTGAAGAAAGAGGATCCTAGATTTTTCACTATACCTTGCACTATTGGATCTTTCAACTTCACTCAAGCATTATGTGGCATGGGGGATAGAAATAACTTCATCCCTTTTGCAGTATTTAAGCAGTTGGGGTTTGGATCTCCCAAACAAACTACAATAAGACTAGCGATGGCGGATAGAATAGTAAAGAAGGCAGTTAGTATCCTTTATGATGAATTGGTAAAACTGTTTTCTTATATATTTCTTAATTATTTTGTATTATTGGATTGTGAAGTGGACTTTTTAGTCCCAATTATTTTGGGAAGACTATTTTTGGATCCAAGTAGGACATTGATTGATTTGGAGAAAGGATATCTAATGTTGAGACTCAATGATGAACAGGTGACATTCAACGTTTGCAAATCTATGAATTAGCCTGATGAGTTAAGAGAGATATCTATGATTGATGTGTATGATGATGAGGTGGATTCATTCCATGATATTAACGCAGTTACTCTTTGGGATGATGGTTCTAATGATACTATTCCTGTTAAAGAGTGGTTCGGTGTTGAAATTCTTGCAGCCATGATCATAAACTTTGATAGTGATGGCACCGAGAAGTATGATGAGATGGGGTGCACACTCAATGGTAGTGGTTCTTATGTTTATGCACCAAAGAAGCTTCATTTGGAAATTAAGAATAGCACTACTCTACTTGCTCACCCATCAATTGAGGAGCCACCTGTCATAGAGTTGAAGGCCTTCCCTTCTTATTTGTGATATGCATTTAAGGGGGGGAATAACACTTTTGTAGTTATTATTGCAACCTTTTTGATACTGTCAGAAGTGGAAGTATTATAGTCAATATTGCAAAAATTCAAGAAAGTCATAGGATGGTCTATTGCAGACATTGTGGGTATTCCACCGGGTTTGTGTACTCATAAAAGTCAACTTGAGCCAGATCATATCCAAAGCATAGAGAATTAATGATGGCTCAATCCTCCTATGTAGGAGGTGGTGAAGAAAGAGATAATAAAGTAGTTGGACATTTGTGTGGTGTATCCCATTGATAATAGTAAGTGGGTCAGTTTTGTACAATGTGTTCCAAATAAAGACAGTATTACAATTATGCGTAATGAGAAGAATGAGCTAGTGCCAATGAGACCAGTCACCAGATGGAGAGTATGCATAGATTATAGAAAATTGAATGTATGGACTCAGAAGAACCACTTTCCCATGCCCTTTATAGGCCAAATGTTAGATAGGTTAGTAGGAAAATGATGGTACTATTTTCATGATTGGTATTCAGGTTATAACCAGAGTATTATTGCACCTGGGGATCAATAAAATACCACCTTCATATGTCCTTATAGGACCTTTGCATTCAAATGTATGCCATTCGGGCTATGCAACGCTACCGCCATATTACAGAGATGTATGATATCTATCTTCTTTGATATGATAGAAGACACCATTGAAGTATTTATGGATGATTTTTTTGTTGTTCGTGCTTATTTTGAAGACTGCCTAGCTCACTTGGAAAATGCTCTCCAAAGGTGTGAATAATGTAACATGGTACTTAATTGGAAAAAGTGTCATTTTATGGTCGAATAAGGTATAGTGCTTGTCCATAAAATTTCAAAAAAAGGTATTAAGGTAGATAGATCAAGAATTGAAGTAATTGAGAAATTACCTCTACCAATTTCTGTAAAGGGTGTTCGTACCTTTTTGGGACATGTTGGATTTTACAAAAGGTTCATCAAGGACTTCTCCAAGATAGACAATCCTCTTTGGAGGCTTCTTGAGAAAGAGGTGAAATTTGAGTTCAATGAACTATGCTTGAAGGCATTTGAATGTCTGAAAGAGAAGTTGAGGACTGCTTCTATAATAGTGTCACCAGACTGGTCTTTGCCTTTTGAAATCATGTGTGATGCAATTGGTTTGTCTTTAAGGCTTATACTAGGACAACGGAAAGAAAAGATCTTTCATCCCATAAACTACACTAGCAAAGCATTAAATCCTGCTTAAAATAACTGCACCTTAATGGAACAAGTGTTGTTGGCAGTGGTTATTGCTTTTGAGAAGTTTAGGCCATATTTAATTGGGACTAAAGTGATTGTACACACTGATCATACAACATTGTGGTACTTAATTGTGAAAAATGATGTGAAGCCTAGACTGATTAGGTGGATACTATTGCTGCAAGAATTTGATTTTGAAGCAAAGGACAAGAAAATGCACTGAGAATCAAGTTGCGAATCATTACTACAGGAGGAAGCTATGCAAATGTTGAAGATGGGCTTGATATTGATGACAGTTTTCCAGTTGAGCTGATATTAGCAACTTCCCAATATCTTATTCCATGGTTGTAGACTATGGAAATTATCTATCCAGTGATCTAGATCCAGAAGATCTTTCTTATCAACAAAGAAAAAATTAATGCATGAGGTACGGAAATTTTTCTAGGATGAGCATTATTTGTTCAAAATTTATGCGGACGGGATTATTTGTAGATGCATACCTGAGGTAGAGATGATGAGCATACTTGAGGTGACACGCCCCAAAATTGGGAGATATCCTATGGGTACCATAAGACAACATGAACCAGAGATCTTCTTGTTAACCTTACCTAATCATCATCACAACAACCACGAGGGTTGGGTGAATCCTGACCTTATAATAAGATAGCAGAAATATAAGGCTAATAGACAATGTATAATATTTCATTAATGAAAATCATCTATCCAAAATACCCAAGTCCATGGTCATGCACAAAACCTCTAACAAACCAAAGTCAATAATATGTCAGGACTAGCCCCCGACAATAGCCAAGTACCAAATCTATACAAGTCTATGACATAGAGTAACATGGCTATAAAAGGTAGATCTTCCGAAGTATGGAAGCTCAACACTTTAAAGTCAATGATCGAACCACTCGAATACCTGTTCATTGCATAGAATAAGAAGAAGATGCTCTGGCCCTTATGTCGCATAGAGACATAGCATCCAAAGACGGTTAACGGTTGGAGCACTAGCATGTAACCCAAGGATATATGGATCAAATAGAACATTTGTTCAATCCAATTCAAATCATTACATGCAATCATCTTTACACAATTATAAGCATATATGAATATACAAGTACATATATTTATACAACGTGCCAAATCATGGAATAAGTTTTAACATGCATTCTCAAATCTTTTCTTCATGAGACATGGAGTGAAGAACTTTCAATCTTACACTTTACCAATTTTTATAACCTTGAACTTATTCATACCTCAGTCTAGGGGATCAGATCCCCAAACTAACTCAACAAACTCAACAAATTTAACCAAGTCAACCAATTAACAAATTTGACCAATTCAATTGATTTATTAGGAAAGGAACTCAAACCACAAGCCATCTCAATGGAAAAGGGACTCGAACCACTAGTCATATCTTCAGACTAGGGACTCGAATCACAAATTATTTTATCAAACTAGGGACTCGAACCACTAGTCAACTTATCAGACTAGGGACTCGAACCACTAGTCATTTTATTGGACTAGGGACTCGAACCACTATTAATACATCGAACTAGTGACTCAAACCACTAGCTATTTCAATAGATGAGGTATTCTAACCTTAAGAGGCATCATTAGACGAGGGACTCTAACCACAAGCAATATTATTGATCTACGAACACGAACCACTAGCATTTTCATCACGAAAGGAACTTGAATCACAAGACATTTCATTGGGCAAAAGACTTGAACCACAAGCCATTTCATTGGACTAGGAACTCGAATCACTGGTTATATCATTACCATTATTGGCAGACATTGAACTCTTAACCATTAGTTCATGCATTAACATCTATATGTCAATTTCAACATATAAGGGCAGTACCACACATGGCCACATAGTCTTCGGGGGGCCTTCACTGCTCATAGGAAACATTGCAAACCCTCTTCAAAATCAAGTAGGGACTAATATATCGGGGACTAACATTTTTCTTATTGCCAAACCACATCACTCCCTTCATGGGCCACTAAACACTAACATCCTACACCACACATCCACATAGGACATTTTTGATGACTTTGAATGGTGTTCAACCTCTCACAAATCACCTTTAACTTTTTCTAAGGCTTGGTGAGCTAAATAAAGGTCAAGAAACTTACCTTTACCATCTTAAAACCGTTAAATAGGAGGAATATATCTCCTATAATACAATGCCTTACATGGTGCCATGCCAATGCTAGAGAGTTAATTCAATTCAACGTAGAGATTACCAAGAAACCACACTAAAGGTATGAAGTGCTTCATAGCAACTACTAAGGTCATAAATCAAACCCATCCCAATAGAACATACCAAAGAAGAAGTTCTTAGGACTGGGTGAAAAAATACACAACACCATATAACTTTTAGGGATCTACAATGATCCCTTCTCTAGAATGTAACAACCCGCATTTTGTCCTGGAGTGTAGACCTTCACTCCTAGGCATAATTGTTCTAAAAGAATTCCCCATTGGTTGATTCTTGATGAGTGTCTAAAAATTTGATTGGATTTTATTCCAGTGGCTCACCGCATTTCCCCGCGTCATGGTGAGAATAGTGATAAAAGCCTCACTACGTTGCGACAGAGGCCGATTCAGCAATTGTTGATTTCCAAAAATTTACTGTGATTGCACCGCATCACAATGAGCCCCCAAATAGAAGACGTTGCAATCCAGTGATTCCTCGTGATTACACAGCATCATGTTGGGTATCGTGATGAACCACTCAGTGCATCGTAGTAATCCTCAAAATTGGATTTTGTTCAGCAACTTTTAAGTCCAAGAACAGTCTCATCTTTTCTCCAAATTGTATTTACTTATGATTAAATCATTTTTAGGGCAGAGTATACCCTTTTTTCACGCAAACTTCTCAATAAAAAAAGCCCTAATCTAGCTTTCAAAGATCAATATCCCTTACTCTAAGTTCAAGGATTCAAGAAGTGTGTCAAAAATGGAGTTTCAATTCTCACATCAAACTACTTAAGGTACATAGGGTTGTCCTAATTTCATAGGCATGATTTTGATACGAATTTAAATAAGTTTTGAAGAATTAATTAAGAACGTATACGATTGTAAATGGGGTTATGTTTTAACATAAAAAGCATGCATTATGATATGGTTTTGAGAAGAATATTGAAGATCATGGGATTGTTTTCTTATATATCTTGATTGTTGAATTTGTGAACATGTAATTTGAATTCTAAAAGGTGTTATGAACATGAGTTGTTAATATTTTTATCCCTATGTTGATGTTTATGTACCCCATATGATACTAATGTTAAACTATTGAGATCATGAATTTTTAAGGTTTTTTTATCTAGGAAATTTTATTTAGTTAATATTGTACTAATTTATAAATGGTGAAATGTATTGACTATATTTGTGTTGGAAATTAATATGCATGTGTTGAACAAATTGCATTCTTTTGTATCATATAAATAAATTAAATAAGAAAGGGTTGTGGAATGACGTGAAGTAAACGACTAGCAAGTCGGGGTATGATGATACTCCTTTGTGAATTGCTCTAAAGTAAAAGGTAAAGGAATGTTAAGAGTGTGTTTCATGTTTCCCATAATAGATTTTGAAACTATGATAATGTGAGTTAGATAGTTTACCAAAGAAAGCACGAGTCAGAAGACTCCATTCTGGAAATCGTGGTTACCAATACGGGACTTTGGTACCCTGCTATGTGATCTTGCGTACCTAATATTATGTCGTCCCAAATTTTGACCTATGTTTAGGAGCCCTACTTTGTGATCTTGATCCCAACCACAACATATTAACTTGACTGGGGTTTGAGACACCTTGATGTGTGATCTTGTGTGTCCTCCCCTCATTATTACTCCAATCTTAGTATCAAATCAAGACTGGGTAGTTAGTGAAAGCGTGAACCTTGTAGGGTGTACCATCTATCTTAATAGTGTTGAAATAAAAGGAATCATAAGGGAAAGAAAAGTTGTTGAAACCAATAATACTATGCCCATGTATTTTCAAATGTCTTTTGTGATAATATGTTTTACAAAGGCTCTCACTTATGTGGTATAAAATGTATTTTATTTTGCTTTTGTATTTCTCTGTATACCTGTACGATTGTATTGTCCCTCTATATTTCAAGTTCTGAGGCTCAGTCTAGAGGTCCTGCTAATCCATAGAGTTTTCAGACAAAAGTGAAGTATGCAGTGGTGAGCCTTCTCTATTCCAGAAGGCCGGGTTTATACAACATTGTCTTTTATTTGATTTAAGGTCTGACTGAAGGACTTGTCCTAGTTTTGTTTATAGATTTATGATGGATATTGTAATGTTAGAGATTTCATAAACGGTTGATACATGTTTAGAATATTTGAAAATGTTCCTTTTAAAATTGTTCAAGTTCATGAGATAGACCATGTTTCTGTCATATGTTGTTTTTCACAAACTTTCTATATTATATAAATGTTGTTCATGATCATGTTTTGGGATTCTCATTATGGTCAGGGCCCCAGTTCAGGTCTGGACAAACTTGGTATCAAAGTACGGTTCATGGTCCTAGGGTGTCTGTGAAATCGCATTGGGTAGAGTCTTGTTTATGGGTGTATATCGTGCCACACTTATAAGTAGGAGGCTACTAGGCATTTAGGAATGTCTCCCTTCTTTATGATTTAGTTTGTGTTGTATAGTCTGAAATGTCCCCTAATCAATGGTCTCCTGTATTTTAGAAAAGCTATCATGCCTCAACGTCGCTCCAATGATCAAAATGCCCAAACTGAAGATATTTGTCTCACCCATAGGAGGAGAACATGTAACAGGGCTCACACTCCTAAATTTTTTATTGCTTCGGGAGTCCCTCCTATTCAGACTAACCTACCTCGGGCACCTTGGGCTTCTCGATCTGGGACTGATTATACCCAGCTTCTCCAAAGAGAGATATCAAATACTGAATTCAGATAGTTGATGCATATGATTGCACAGTTGGTAGCTTCTCATACTCGATGGTCGGAGGATGTTGGGTCTGCGTTTGGTGCAATCGAGACTACAAGGGTGGGATAGTTTATGAGGTTGAACCCACCAAAGTTTATGGGTACAAAGGTTGAGGAGGATCTATAGGAGTTTGTGAATGATATGTAGAATATATTTTGAGTGATGCATGTGGATGAGGTGGAAGGGGTTTAACTAGTGACTTACTAACTTAAGGAGGTAGCAAATCAGTGGTATACGGAGTGGGAAGATTTGAAGCGTAATAATGCTGAGCCTTCTATATGGGTCGAATTTATGGAAGCTTTTATGGACCGAATCTAGCCACTAGAGTTGAAGGACTCCATGGCTGAAGAGTTCATCAATTTGAAACAAAAAAAATGAGTGTTCAGGAGTACACCCTGAGATTCAATCAACTATTCCACTATGCTCTGGAGTTGGAAGGAAACATGCGGGCAGGTATGAGAAAGTTTGCATCCGGTCTTTCGAATAGGGCAATGTTGAACAGGGATATGGATTTCTCCAGATTGTTCATTCACATACAGCTGGTTGAGGATTAGAAAAAGAGGGTTGCTAAAGCAAGGGATAAAGAAAGGCAAACCAAGAGGGCTAGATCTTTATATTAGCACAACAATTAATGTCAAGATAGAGATTGAGGTAATAGGTGGTCAAAGAAAAAGACTTGGGGTAATGCACAGCCTTCAGTTAGTGCTACAGTTCCCATACTTCTATGTTATTAGCGGACCTTTAATCCTTAGGCAAATAGTGGTTGGAGGATACAGGTCACCCATTCCCATGAGAGCCTGACGCTGCCTGCCAAATTATTTCCCTATTGTAGTATCTGTGGCAAGAATCACCTAGGGAAGTGTTACTTTTAGAGGAGGAATTGTTACTCCTGCAGCCAAGTGGGCCACATTCACAGAGATTTCCCTTCTACATAAGTTAATGCAGGGGGCTATATCCCAAGATGTCTCTACAGCCCCTCCTTCTAAGGGTGCTAGTTCAGCTACTGGAAAAGGTTGTAACCGGCTGTATGCTTTGTTTAATCGCCAGGATGCAGAGGCTTCACCAGATGTAGTCACGGGTATGTTACAAATATTTTACCATAATGTATATGTGTTACTTGATCCCAGATCTACCTTTCCTTATGTGTCCCAATATGTGGCAGTCAGATTTGGGTTTTAGCCCGAGGTTATTACAGAACCTTTCTATGTTTCCACTCCTGTAGGTGATTCTGTTATGTCTAGGAGGGTATATAAGAATTATGTTATGTCCATTTGTATCCATGATTCCGTGGCAGACCTCATAGAGCTTAATATGGTTGATTTTGATGTTGTCTTAGGAATGGACTAGCTCCATTCGTGTTATGCCACGTTAGATTGTAGAACCTATAAGGTCACCTTTTCATTTCCAAATGAACCTTTATTGGAGTGAGAGGGTCACTCTTTAGCACCTAAAGGGAAATTTATATCTTATATCAGACCCCGCAAGGTTATATCCAAAGGTTGTTTGTATTATTTGATTCAGGTAAGAGATTCTAAGACTGAAAGTCCTTCTCTCCAGTCTGTCTCTATAGTTAATGAATTTTTGTAAGTTTTTCATGATGACCTCCCAGGGATTTCACCTGATAGGGAGATAGATTTTGGCATTTACTTGTTATCGGACACTCGTCCTATCTCTATCCTGCCATACAGAATTTCTCCTGTAGAATTGAAAGAGTTAAAAGAATAGTTAAAAAATCATCTTGACAAGGGCTTTATCTGTCCTTGTGTTTCTCCCTGGGGTGCACCTATGCTCTTCATGCATAAGAAAGATGGTTCTATCTGTATGTGTATAGACTACCATCAACTGAATAAGATCACTATTAAGAACAAATACCCTCTTCCCAGAATTGATGATCTTTTTGACCAACTTCAAGGTACTAGGTATTTATACAAGATAGACCTTCATTCGGGGTATCATCAGTTGAAGGTTGGGGAGAATGATATTCCCAAAACAATATTCTAAACCCGATATGGCCTTTATTATTTCTTAGTCATGTCCTCTAGATTGACTAACGCCCCTGCAGCATTCATAGGTCTAATGAATAGGGTGTTCCGTCAGTTTCTAGATCTGTTTGTCATAGTTTTCATTGACGACATTTTGATTTATTCTAAGAGTGAGGAGGATTATGCTAATCACCTCCTAATCATCCTTCAGACCCTCAAAGGTCATAGATTGTATGCAAAATTTTCCAAGTGTGAAATCTAGCTTAATGCTATTGCTTTCTTGGGGCATATTGTGTCTAGTGAGGGAACTAAGGTTGATCCCCAAAAGATTGAGATGGTGAGAATATGGCCCAGCCCCACGACTCCAACTGACATTCGGAGCTTCTTGGGTTTGGTGGGGTATTACAAAATATTCGTAGAGAATTTTTCTTCCATAGCTGCTCCACTTACTAGGTTGACATAGAAAAAGGCAAAGTTTGTGTGGTCTGACTCTTGTGAGAATAGTTTCAAGAAGTTGAAAGATAAGTTGACTATTGAACATGTTTTGAGTCTTTCAGAAGGTACAGAGGGTTTTGTGGTGTATTGTGATGCATCCTGAGTGGGACTTGGATGTGTGCTTATGCGGCATGGTAAGGTGGTAGCTTATGCATCTATGCAGTTAAAGATGCACTAGCGAAACTACCCCACCATGACATGGAGTTAGCGGTTGTGGTATTTGTACTTAAAATATGGTGGCATTATCTATATGGGGTACATGTTGATATATTTACTGACCATAAAAGTTTACAGTATGTTTTCTCGCAGAAAGAACTGAATCTCAGACAGAGGAGTTGGTTGAAACTGTTGAAGGACTATGATATGACGCCCTCAGCAGATTATTCTTGGGTAGTCTTTCTCATATTGAGGAAGGAAAGAGGGAGATAGTGAAAGATATTCACCACCTTGCAAATCTAGGGGTGCGACTTCTGGATTTCAAAGATAGAGGAGTAGTTGTGCATGAAATTGCTAAATCTTTTTAATGTGCAGAAGTTAAGGAGAAACAGGCTGAGGACCCCTATTTTGATGCAAATAAAGAAAAATGTGGGTCAACAGAAGGTAATGTCCTTTGAAATTGGCGATGATGGCATTTTGAGGCACCAAGGCAGGCTGTGTGTACCGAATGTGGATGGCTTGCGACAGAGGATTCTAGATGAGGCTCACACATTTAGAATATACTAAGATGTCATATATCAAGAAAATGAGAAACATGTCCAAGAATAGACAGAAGACCCTATTCATCTAGTCTATGAATTCCACCGAGGCATTGGTCAACACAAACATAACAAGAAACTCATAGAGGCCATATCTGCTTTTAAAGGAAGTCTTAGGGATATCTGCATCCCTAATATTAGGCTGATGATAACCCAACCCGGGATCAATCTAAGAGAAACACTTCTTCACTATGGTCACTTACCTTAATCAACAAAAGCCAATGCACACATGAGGGGAACCATCCTTCATGCACACAAACAACACGAGGGCACCCCACGGAGACACAATAGAGCAGATAAGACCTTAATCTAGGAGGTCTTTCAATTGCTCCATAAGTTCTTCTAACTTAACCGAAATCATTCTACCAATAAGGAATAAAAGATGGACTAGCATCTAAAATAAGTCTAATTCCAAAGTCAATTTTCCTATCAGGAGAAATATTAGGAAGATCACCGGGAAACACCTCGGAAAACTCATTATCCATGGGAATGAAATCTAGAAAAGGCTCTTTTGAGTTAGAATCTTTAAGTCGAACCAAATGACACAAACATCCCTTTGAAGTCATCATTTTGGCCTTAAGATTAGAACTGAATCATTTAGTATGCACTAAAGAACCACATTTCCATATAATGACCGGATCAATAGAGAATTTAAATGTGACCCCATGGGTTTGATGACCTAACAAAGCAAAACATGAATGTAACCTATCCAACCCCAAAATGATATCAGAATCAATAATATCCAACTTTTTAAATCTCACAAGAGTATGGCTACCACCAATAGATACCACACACACCCTATAGACCCCTTTAATAACCACAGAGCCTCCTACCTTGGTTGAAATAGAAAAAGGACTGGCAGACTCTCAGGACCAAAATCAAGGTGCACAATCATATTTGAGGTCACATAAGAAAGAGTAGACCCTGGGGTAAGCAAACAACAAACATCACAATAAAAAAGTTTCAACATACTTGCATCAGTATTAGAAAATACCTCAGGCTCCCAAGGGATACTAAGAGCATCGAGACAGTCCCAACCAATATCAGAGCTAGAAGTGGCACCCTTGTTTGCAAGAGCTAGAGAAGTTGCAACCGACATCCTTTTTTTTGCCAAGGCGGCAGCCACTATAGGATACTCCCATTGCATGTGACCCAATTGTCCATACTTAAAATAGTGGTTCTTTTCTTTCTTGCAATAATCGTGTAGTGATCAACCACAAAAACAACAAGGGGGATAGGTGAAAGAGGGTTGGGCCACACTGGCCAAATCTTGGGCACCTTTTTGTCCATGAGAATTTTCAATCTAAAGATGCCTGCCACTCAACAGATTTAGGTAGGGATCACTAGCCGTGGAATAAAAACTAGGACCCGCCCAATACTTTTTGCAAGACCACTTTCCGCCAAACCCAATCCAACTGAGCAAAAGAGCGATAGAAATCGGGAAAATGAGGAGAAGTGTCCCCCTCTAATAGTGGGGTTAGTGTGAATAGGTAGAACTACATAAGAATAGTCAGACGTCACCACCCTTGAGCTGGTTTGAATCTAGAAGTTAGATGACGGGTGTCCATATTGACCCCAGTTGGGATAGAAGAGCTTGCTTGAATTTCAGATCTTCTTGGATACATGATCTAAAAGATGATCAAGTAGAACTCAGACGGATCTACGACCTTATACTCTATATAGCTTGAGACTGAAACATAAGAAAGAGAAGCATACCTAAATGGCTCAAAGCCTCTCTCTTATAAGTGTGGCATGCTTCACATCCATAAATGAGACTCTACTTGACATGGCTTTGTGGATTCCTAACTGACCATGAACCTGGGCTTTGATACCAACTAGAATGCCCAAAAACCAGGATATGTCATATGGGCACCTCAAGCCCACATATGGGCACCTCAAGCCCACATAAACTGGAGGTCTCCCCGTTAACCATACCTAATCATTATCACAACAACCAGAAAAGGTGGGTGAATCCTGGCCTTATAATAATATAGCAGAAATATAGCGCTAATAAACAATGTCTAACATTTCATTAATACCAACCATCTAGATAAAATACCTAAGTCTACAGTGATCCACAAAACCTCTAACAAATTGAAGTCAATAATATGTCGGGACAAACCCTTGATAATAGCCAAGTACCAAATCTATAAAAGTTTATGACATACAGTAACATGACTGTAAAAGGTAGACCTTCCAGAGTATGGGAGCTCACCACTTCAAAGTCAATGCTTGAACCACTCAAACACTTGTTCGCTGCGTAGAAGAAGATACTCCAGTCCCTATATCTCATAGAGACATAGCATCTAGATATTGTTAGTGGTTGGAGCGCTACCATATAACCCAAGGATAAGGATAGAATAGTACATTTGTTAAATCCAAGTCAAATTATTACATCCAATCATCTTTATACAATTATAAGTATATATGAAGATACATGTGCTTATAGTTACACAACATGCCAAATCATGGAACAAGTTATATAACATGCATTCTCAAATCTTTTATTCGTGAGACATGTAGTGAAGAACTTTTAGTCTTCCAATTTACTAATTTTTTTAACCTTAAACTTCTTTGTTAAATTAGTCCAGGGGATCCGAACCATAAACCAACTCAACCTAGAAGATCATGGAGTAAAGACACACTAGGGCAGATTAAACCTTTATCTAGGAGATCTTTCAATTGCTCCTTAAGTTTTTTCAACTTAATCAGAACCATTCTACCAAAAGGATTAGGTGTTGGACAAGCATCCGAAATAAGACATATTCCAAAGTCAATTTTCCTGTTGGGAGAAATACCAAGAATATCACTAGGAAACACCTCAAAAAACTCATTATCCATGGGAATGAAATCTAGAGAAGGCTATTTCGAGTTAGAATCTTTAACTCAAACCAAATGACATAAACATCCCTTTGAAGTCATCATTTAGGCATTAAGACAAAAAAAAGAATCTTTCCTAAAGAACTAAAGAACCACCTTCCCATATAATGATTGACTCAATAGGGAATTTAAACATGACCCTACGGGTACGATGACCTAAGGAAGCAAAACACGAATGTAACCCATCCAACACCCAAAATAATATCAGAATCTATCATATTCAACTCTATAAAGCTCACAAGAGTATGGATACCACGAACAGATACAACACACCCCCTATAGACCCTTTTAACAACCATAGGGCCTCCTACCGAGGTAGAAATAGAAAAAGGACTGACAGACTCTCAGGACCAAACTAAAGGTGCACAGTCACATTTGAGGTCACATAAGAAAGAGTAGACCCTAGGTCAAGCAAATAATACACATAACAAGAGAAAAGTTCCAACATACCTGCGTCAGCATTAGAAGATGCCTCGGGCTCCTGAGGTATACTAAGAGCATTAAGATTGTCCCGACCATTGTTGTAGCTAGAAGCAGCACCCCTATGTCCAAGAGCTTGAGAAGTGTAACCAACATCATTTTTTTTCTAAGAGGCTTTAACTATAGGACACTCCTGTTGTATGTGACCCAATTTTCCTCACTTAAAACATCGGTTATTTCCTTTCTCTCAATGATCGCGGTGTGATCGACTACAAAACTGATAAGGAAGATAGGTGAAAGAGGTTTGGGCCTTACTAACCATATATTAGGTACCTTTTGCCCCATGATCATTATCAATCCAAAGATGCCCGTCACCCAACGGGTTCATATAGAGAGAAATATCTAAGGAATAAAAACTATAACCCACCCAATACTTTCTCTTAAATTATTTTTCACCAACCTAAGCCAATTGAGACACAAAATTGAGCAATTTCGGGGACTGAGGAAAAGGGTCACCCACAATAGTAGGGTTAGTGTGAACAGGTGGAACCACATGAGAATAGTCAGATGTCACCACCTATGACTGAGTTTAAATCCTAGAAGTTAGATGAGCATTTCCATATTGCCCACAGTTGGGAAAGAAGATCTTGGTTTAATGTCAGGTATCTTGGATATATGATCAAAAAGATGATCAAGCAAAAATTGAAAGGATCTAAGACCTTAGATTCTATATAGCTTTAGAGTTAAACACAAGAAAGGAAAACATTCCTATATGTCTCATATCCTCTCTCTGATAAGTGTGGAGAACTTCACACCCATCATAGAGACTCTACTTGACATGGCTTTGTTGACTCCTTACTAACCTTAAACCTGGGGTTTGATAAAACTTTACATGCCCTAAAATAGGTACATACCGTATGGGTACCTCAAGCCCATATAAATCGGAGGTCGCCCCGTTAACCCTACCTAATCTTCATCTCAACAACCATAAGGGTTGAGTGAATCCTGACATAATAATAAGATAGTGGAAATATAAGGCTGATAGAAAATGTCTAAATTAGTGGAAATATAAGGCTAATAAAAAATGTCTAATATTTCATTAATGAAAATCATCTAGCAAAAATACCCAAGTCCACAGTCATCCACAAAACCTCTAATAAACTAAAGTCAATAATATGTCGGGACAAGCCCTCGATAATAGCCATGTACCAAATGTACACAAGTATATGACATCGAGTAACATGACTATGAAAGGTAGGTCTTCCGGAGTATGAAAGCTCACTACTTCAAAGTCAATGGCTAAACCGCTCGAACACCTATTCACTATGAAGAAAAAAAGAAAATGCTTTTTGCCTCTATGTCGCGTGAAGATATTTTGTCCAAAGATGGTTAGTAGTTGGACTGCTTGAATGTTACCTAAGAATAAGGATAAAATAGAATATTTTTCAATCCAGGTCAAATCATTACATCCAATCATCTTTTCACAATTATAAGCTTATATGAAGATACATATGCAAATAGTTACATATCATTCCAAATAATGGAACAAGTTATAAAATGCATTCTCAAATGTTTTATTCATGAGATATGAAGTGAAAAACTTTCAATCCTCCACTTTACCAATTTTTATAACCTTGAACTTCTTCGTTAACTTAGTTTAGGGACTCCGAACCCCAAACCAACTTAACCAATTTAACCAAGTCAACTAATTAACAAATTTGACCAATTCAATCGATTCATTAGGCGGGGTACTTGAACAACTAGTCATCACATCAGACTAGGGAATCGGTCCACAGGTCTTTTCATTAGGAAAGAGACTTGATCCATAAGCCATTTCATTGGGAAAGGGACTTGAACCATAAACCATTTCACAGGCAAGGTACTTGAACCACAAGCCATTTCATTGGACTAGGAACTCAAACTACTAGTAATATTACTGTCATTATTCATCGACATTGAACTCTTAACCCATTAGTTTATGCATTAACACCCATATAATCCATTTCAACATATAAGGGTAGTACCACGCATGACTATGTGGTCTTCGGGGGAGCCTTCACTACTCAACCCTATCAATAGGTCAATACCCTAACTCAATTCATTATATAATTCAATTTATAGTCACCAAGATCCACACAAGACCATAAGGTCTTCATGGAAACATTCATCAATTAAACTCTTTATTTGGCCAATGCCTCAATTCAAATCATCATGCAATCCAATCGGCAGTCATCAATACTCTTACTAGCCTATTCATTATTCATTAATATTTCTATACCACACTTTAGTTCCTCACACAATTTCAAGTTCAAGATTAGGGAATTGGACCTTTTTTCTTAGCCATCAAACCAACATGGTCATAGTTTAACAAATTACGAAGTCAACAATATTAACATAATACCATTTATCAACCCACTCATACTTATAGGGACATCACCCCATTTAATTCAATAATCTAATCCATTACACGATTAATAAGGCTCTTATAAACCATTTACCAATAATTTATAATCATTGTAACTCATTAGATAGCCCACAAGGCCTTTACCAACCATCTACGAGTATTCACATTCATCTAGTCAATATTATGACTCATTCATGTTCACTAGACCGATTCCATAGATATATATTTGACCTTCACTAAATCACTTCAATAGACTAAAGGCCTTGACTTAACTAATCATTAATTACATTTACGGCCATTAATACCCACATAACATAACTATTCACATTTTATTAGCATGATTACACCATATTCTCACCACATTTAAGCTCAACAAACACAATAAGTTCATTTTTATGTTTAGGGGATTCAACCCCTTATTAGTCATTAACCCAACAATGGCATAAATTACACAATACATGGCTTACAATACATTTACAATATCATTTGTCAATTATTCATGCTTATTGGGCCATTTCCCTAGTTCAAAATATCACAAACATGTGACTAGACAATTCACTTAGATATTTTCTCAAACACTTTATGTGCGTACCTTTAACAAGGCCATTTTCATAGTAGAAATCATTAAGATTAAGGTTAAACAAGACCCTCATGTTAACACAAATACAACAAGTACCCACATAGGCAAACCATTATCAATAACATGTATAAACATGTCTAGGAAAGAATCATCATTATTTATCTTTAGACGACAAAATCCTTTTTTATCTGATTTCCAAATCACCATGTACACTTACTAATTCACATATGAAATACATGGGTTTAGAGTTATTTAACAAAGGAAAAACTTTAATGCCTTAAACAAGTTGATTCACCAACAAACTTTAATCTTCTTGCCTCTATATGTACACCCTTCAAAACCCTAGCCTCCAATCTTGTCCAAAAAACTTTGAGAGTTTTTGAAAGAGAGTTTAGGATGTTAGACCCACTCAAAATGTACTTAAGAAGGCCATATACACTTATATAGTGAGAGGTCTTAGGGTTTTAGGCATGGGAAATAACCACAAGACCCTTAGTTAAAAGATAAAAATTGAACCCATCCAGGGGTACGACTCACCATACGACTCCCATAACTAATCCTATCCTAGGGTATGAAGGGGTACCCTAAATCATACCCTAGTCTTCTCCTAGGTCACATACTCATCCAAGGGTACGATCACACATCCATGATTTGTATCCAAAGGGTATGACTCAACCCCTAGTCGTATGCTCCACTCATAACAAAACTAGTCCACTCTAAGCTAAGGCCTCACACCATACAACTCACCTAGGTATAACTCATATCATAAGGGTCTAATTGAGGAAGAGTAACTCATATAGTGGATGGTGTGTCACCCTACTAGGATACTAACGGTAAGAGAGGGAAGGAAAGAGTAAATACGACTCGTATCCAGTGGGTATGAGAGGTTTTTCTAATCGTATCTTGGATAACATGCTCAAGAACCAAAAAAAATTCAGACCAAGATCTTGGGTATTTCATCAGGCTTGTCATTTTTCACCAATTGGGAGTCATCATGAAGGGACCTATACAGCTAGCAAAATCTTGCAATGTGGTATTATTGGCCAACAATCTATAAAGATGCACATGATTTTTCTTCTTCTTGTGACCAATGTCAACGATAAGGTAATATCTTTAGATGACATAAACTTTCTATGACCCCCATTTTAGAATAAAAAGTGTTTGATGTATGGGGTATAGACTTTATGGGTCCTTTTGTGTGTTTTTTTGGCATGAAGTATATACTAGTGGCCGTAGATTAGGTTTCAAAGTAGGTTGAAGCAAGTGCGCTTCATATCATTAAAGTGCGTAGTGTCACTGCATTCTTGAAAAATAGTATTTTTTTTTCTCGATTCAGCACCCCACAAGCAATCAATAGTAACGGTGGGTCATAATTTTATAATCAGATATTCAAAGGTCTACTTGAGAAGTATGGAGTAAAGCACAAGGTGGAAATACCTTATCATCCGCAGACTAGTGGACAGGTTGAGGTATTTAATAGAGAAATTAATTCTATCTTGACGAAGACAGTAAATGAAAATAGGACTAATTGGTCATGAAAATTAGATGATGCATTATGGGCTTACCGAACAGCATTCAAGACTCTAATTAGTGCTTCACCGTCTCAGCTAGTGTATGGCAAGGATTATCACCTGCCTATTGAGCTCGAACATAAAGCATTTTGGGCTCTGAAAGAGCTAAATTTTGAGTGGAAAAATGTAGCCAAGTCAAGGAAGAAGAGTATATCTGAGTTGGATGAATTTTGACTCTGAGCGTATGAAAGTTTTGCACTTTACAAGAAAAAGATAAAGCTGCAACATGATAAAAAAATTGAGAAGAGAATCTTCAAAGAAGGTGAACAGGTATTGCTATACAACTCAAGGCTTAAACTATTTCCAGGTCACTCAATATATCTTGGTCAAAGAAGTGAGTAACCAAGGCAATTATGTCACGTCGCGACATTAAATAAAGTGCTACGTTGGAGGCAACCCACAAGCTTGTTGGATAAATCTGAGTACCCAACTTGGCCATGTCGTACCGTGACATTAAATCAAGTATTGCATAGGAGGCATCCCATGTTTTTATACTTATTTAATTATAGGATAATATATTTGTTCAATGTGCAGGAATAAGAAATGCAGAAAATATCTAGAGAAGTTGAAAAAGTTTTGGTCATACGGACTATTGACAAGTATTATTTACGACTCATGAGTAGGAGATGTATGGACCTGAAAAAAATTCAGAATCATGTCAAAGTTTTTGGACTGAATACGATTCTCAGAATGAGTCTTACCTTCAAGGAATGACTCGTCACATTGAATCGTATCCACTATAAAACCTAGGTAAGTTCCTAAGTCTATACGATTCAATGAAATGACCCATAAGCCTGGGTACAAATCGCACACACAAGTCCTACCCATGCTTACTAGGTCAAGATTGTTCATCAACCCAACCCATAATTTGAATTGAAATAAAAGAAAAGGCACCCGACGGGCACTCGACGGGCACCCAATAACCGAAAATAGCACCCACCTTAATTTTTACCATAAAATTAAGCTTTTAACTCATGAATTGACATGTTAAAAACCTAATTCAACTACCAACATGCTCAGATTTCTCATCTTACTTGAGTTACATACGAATTTGGGAAGAAAAGAAAGTGTAATCAAGAAATTTATCCTTCATCTCAATCCAAGTAATTTTTTAACTTAATCTATTTACTTTCAAGTTGAAATGTTGAATATGAGACAATATGAACTTGGTTTTAGTAGGTTTTACATTTATGTTGGATTTTTTGTACCCTAATTTAGGCATTTTATTTTGAAAATAGAAATTGGAGATAAATATGGTTGTTAGGGTTGCTCTTGTGTGTTAAATTGCTGGAAATATTGAATATTGATGCATAGAGTAGATGGGTATATTGGGTAATTATATTTGGATTGAAACTTTAAAGTTGGATTTTTATGTTGCAGTGGATATGAGACTCCTTACAACTCGTACCCAGTAACAACATGGAAGTCAAACAAGTTTAAGCTTCTGGAATGAATACGACTCACCTGAAATGAGTCATATCCAAACCATATGGCTTGTACACTTAAATTTGTACCCACCTGAGAGTTCAATTAAGTTATAAAATTATTTTTGATCAGCTTATGGCTATTGGTAATAAGTCATACCCTGTCGGTACACAGGTTAGGAGAAGTCGTAAGCTGACCAGTGAACAAATATTCATATATTGTATAAGATACATCTCATTCATATGAATCATATCCAGTCAATACAACCAGTACCCCTCACTCGTACCCTTAACAAAACATGCACACTAAACATTAGTTCCAAATTTTTAATTTCTTTTCCTTACTTTTTTTATAATAATGATGTACTTGCAGGAACCATGCCTCCTAGGATGCCTCCGCATCCAAACAAGCTAAAAAGAGAACCAATAAGGAACCTACCTTAAGCTCAAAATCAATTGGTTCTGAGTTAGATGTTTTATCTGATAGCAGTGGAGAGCTATATGAATGAACCCCATTACGAAAAGCTGGTCCAAAAGGGAAAGTCACCAAAAAAGAAAAGGAGAAGAAAGTTGTATGCTCAGAATAATCACCACCACGGGGCCTAAGGATAAAGAATCCATATACTTCTCATACGCATACACCACCACCCTCCGAAGATGATGATAAAGTCAAATCTTGTATGGAAGAAGTGAGTTCTAAGAATATTGATACTGGGGAAGAAGTAAATTTGGTGCCTCTGGAAGATTGACGGAACTCCCTGCCTATACTTACCACTATTCTGGAGCCTATCATTGAATGAAGGGGGTACCCCGGTATGCAAGGGACATTTAATAGTGGGTTGGTTAGAATTCCAGGTGGAAAGATTAAAAAAGTATGGTAACCGAAGCAAAGATTGACAATTGTCAGGATGACAGAGTTTCCAAGATTTGAGGAGCACTTCCAATAATATGGTTTTGAATAGATGACATGAGCATTGGGAAAATATTGTGAGGTGGTCGTTTAAGAATTCAGTGCAGCATACAAGGGTGAACTTCAAAGGCAATATCCATAAGGACAGTTTTGGAAAGGTGGTGAGCCGATTCTTTTATTGGTTATTTGAGAGGTATGAGTGGATATTTCCCCATATACAGTAGGGAGATTTTTATATGGATCGGAGTATCAGGCTTCGGTAAACATAGGGGAAATAGAATATTGTATGGAAGAGATGAGAAAGATTACCAAGAGAAAACTATCTTCCAATGAGAAGATAAAGTTCTTCAGGTAGATTACGAAGCATATAGCTTTGAATAACCAGAGTGCAGTTTGGGTTGTAGGTGGCCCAGGTATCAGCTCACAGAAAATTGAGATGAACACCCTCAACATTAAAAGTAAGTCATGGTGGACTCTAGCGCACCACAGGCTGTGTCCCACTATAGGGGACAATATTCTAATATGCGTTTGGCTATCCATGATAGCCAGCTTCAAAGCCAATGATGACTCTGATGTAGTGGAATTTTTAGCTTAAAAGTTTAGAGATCGGGTTATAAGGGGTAAGAAATCATTATTATCTTACCCTTGCATAATCTCGAAAGATATGTTTGGTTATGGGAGCACTGTAACTCCCTAGTATAGATGAGATGTTTAGTGTCCATGAGAACGATGGACTTAGGCCTAATTAAAAATGTAGCCAACCCTTTGTCCTGGTAGGCAAGACATGCAGTAGACTTGATGGAAGGGATGTTCCCGCTGGTTGGTCAAGACGATACCACTAAAGTAGCTGAAATGATGGACAGATAGGGACTTCTTAGACAGATGCAGTGGGTACTTCTAGTTCCATACCACCAGTACAGTTATGCCACCCAGGCCACGAGTTATGCCTTATAGACATGATGATTACACAAGCACTATGGACAAGGTTATGACTAGATTAGAAACATTGGAGGATAAGGTCAGATAAATAGAAGGGAGCGTGAAGCCCTGGCTTGTACATAGTTTCCCAACTAGGAAAGATGGGTCCAAGAGAGGTTAGTTACTTTTGAGTTAAGGATTAGTTGATAGTTGAGTGGAGAGAAGACGCTCGATATTCTTTGGTAAAATCTAAGGTTGCCAAGATTAAGAGGATGGTCATGGAATTATATGATATACCGGTAGATTCAGAGCCTATGATTGAGACTGTAGCACCTACAATTCATGTGCTGAACATTTGAGAGATCCTAAACCCGGTAGACACACCAGTTAAGAAGACCAAAATGAGCAAAGAGAAAGAAAGAGAAATAGGAAAAAAAGAAATCTGAAAAGAAGGCTAGGGTTAAAATATACATGATGAGTGGGACTAAGATACCTGGGTTTGAGAGATAGATGATAGAGTTGGTGGATCGAGAGCACTCCACCAAATATTGTTAATGTAGTCCTAGTTGTCGGGAGGTAACTAAGGAGAGTGGGAACCACTTTAAGGGCCTACGTGCTGATGTTAATGAGTCAGCGCGTTAAGCACCCAGTTATGACCCTTCATCTATACTTTATATTTTTAAGCACTAAGGGTAGTTCAACTATTTTAGTTGGGGTGGGGGTTATTTTGAATATCTGGGAGTAGCTAAAAAGTATAGAAAGCTAAAAGTCTGTTATGAGTTGCAGGTTTGGTGCTAACAGTTGAGATGGGGAGAAAATCAGTACCTATGAAAGCCGATTGCTTTTACTGTGATTTTTGAGAGATTTTTGAAAAAATCATTTGTATTGAAATTGTTATTTTGGAATTTATTTCTAGTTTGTGAATTTGAATTTGGAAACACTGTTGATTTGAAATATTTAGTCAGAGATTTTGTGTTAAATGAAATTGTGTTGAGAAATTGTGCCCTCCAAAAAATTTGTTTGATGTGTAATATAAATATATGTGTTAGACTATTGTGAATCAGGAAATGGCATTAGGATTAGGGATAGAACAATTATGGACAAACAATTGCATAGCTAGATAATTAGTACTTAGTAATGTAACCCTGTGTAAGTACCGTGTGAGGTATACTGATTTCCCAATGTAAAGGAATTTAGAACTTGCTAGACTGCTTTTACCTAGGTCTAGGATAGTTATGTAGGATATGATCATAGTCATGAGCCTAAATGTCCTAACCAAAATCAAAGAATCCTTTTTATCCAGGTATGAGCCTTAATAGACCAATTTTATTGTTTACACCAATTTCACCTTCCTGTTTCCCTTACAATAAACCTATTTTGGCCCTGGTGCTCTTTGGACGTTATGCACCTTAACTTAGGCAAACATCCTTAGTTGAGGGTCACTATCATAGGAGTGCGTAGGAGAAGCCGAGTATGAAGAAAGTGTGTATAATAAAAATAGTTGAAACTTGGACAGGTGTGATGAGAATAAAATTTAAAAGAAGACTTGCAAGGAAAAGCAAAAGAAAAAGAAAAAGAAAATAAAAATGAGAAAACCGCACCTAGCCCAATCTGAATGTGCTTAAAATATAAAGGGAGACATAAGGGTGTAAATAAAAGAAGAAGTGGAAAAATGAGTAGACCCCGAGAAATGCAAAGTGCCCAAGAGGCTTTATCACTAAATGAACCCCAAAAGATATCATACCAGCCCAAGCCTACATTACAAGCCGAATAAAGTCCTATAATGATCCTACCGTGATAGTTTGAAAACTTAGGAAAAGAGTTTAAGGGCAATCCTATGGTATTCTGTATATGCCTGTGATACTTCTTTGTAAATAAGAGAGTCATTTGTTATATCCCTGAATAGATTGGTCTATCCATATGAAGAGTGAATGGGATTTCTTTGACTGTGAGCAAACATGGGTTATGTTGCTAGGTCGCTAGATTGTTTAGTGAATGTAATTTGTATCTTTTCCTAGTTGTCTATTTCTAATGTAATTCCATCATCAAATTCTCTTATGTTTCTATGTGTGAAAAATCATTATACACATTTTAAGTCCTTAAACATCAAAAAGAGGAGAGCAATATGATTGAAATGAAACACAAAATCACTGCCATGGGTACCTTAAGTTCTTCCTATTTAATCATTGTCTCCGCATCCTGAAATAGTGTTTGGTTTTGTTTTCATAAGGACATTCAAAAGTCTAAGTTGATGGTGTTGATATGTCGTGGAAACATGGCACTTTCGATGCTTAAAATCATGAATATATGCATAAACTTAGGATATTTTAGTAGATATAATGAACTTTGGTGTATATTGCAGGTAAAACAGGTCTACAATAGTGTTGAGATAAAAAGAGAAGGAAAAAACCAAGAAAAGATCAAATCTGACCAAGATACGAGTTAACACTCGAGTCATCAACACTTGATATGACTTGTATACTGACTCATATGCATAAAAGAACCTAAAGCAAAACTCAGAAGCTAAGTATGAATAAGATATGACTAGAACATATAAGTCGAAAGCAAGGATACGAGCTGTATAGAGAATTCATAAGCATAACTAAATCTAAAACTACCAGTCAAAGTTGAAGACCCAGAAGTAAACGAGTTGGAAATCTGAGTATGACTCTAATAGAAAATTTGTACACAAACCAATGTTCAAAACTTGGAAAGGCAGAAGTCCCTGGTAGATACAAGTGAAGGACATGATTCGTATGCTCATGTATGACTTGTAAGTAGTAGTTGTATGATGAACAAAAAGTTGAACCGATGGGAGGTCAGACACTTGAATGGATATGAAAGGGCAAGGTACGACTCATATGATATTGGTATGAGTTGAAGACCGAGTTATACCGAGTGATGACATAACTTTACCTTTCCCATTTTTATTAGGATTTCTATGTTATTTTGAGATACTATAAATACCCTAGGGTTTACCTTTTGTTAGGTTACATAGGTTGATAATACTTTTACATACTTTTATGATTATTCTTTAGATTTTGGGTTTTTATTCAATTCAAGACTTTGGAGTTTATTCATCTTATTCTTGTGAAATCAATTATATGTTTTCTTCATTGATAATTATGGATTCTTACATGAACATGAGCATCTAATATCCTTAAATAGGGTTGTGATAACCCTGGTGGATTAGCTATGTAGAGAAAGTATGGCATTCATCTATTCAAGGGTTCATGCATGTATCTAAATATTTTTCACAATAATTAATTTCAAAACTGCTGTAGAAGTTTGGGATTGCCTGTATTCACATTCTTCGCCACCAGGGAGTTTTTTATTGGGAAAATAAGATTAAGATAGTAATTTAGGATTTACCTCTACCTTATAATTTCCATCATCTCATCTAATCACTTGATCTCAAAAGGTGAGAGTGATCTGAGGTAGTAGCAAGGATAAATAAGGCGACGCCCTAAGAATGAACCGGTAAAGGGTGAGATTTATATTCACATTCACAAGACGGTTGATAATACATATCTTGTAGACCTTACATATAGAATAGCAGAATAGGTGGGTTGATCACGAGAAATTTACATAGTTGAGAAGATAGGGGGAACACAAGACTGGTGTTCCTCTTCTATTGTTTATGAATCAAAAGCACTCAAGTTTTGGTTACTACTTGCAATTGAGACAAAACTGACCTACATTTCTCGTGAATCATATCAAAATAGGCAACTATTCAGCATATTCCTTGTTAGTTCGAACCCAACCTAGTTGTGTTATTATATTTAGTATTGACACAACAAACTTTTTAGAAGTTATCATTTGGGAAACATCAATTTACTATAACGGCACGACTCAACTCCCTTGGCTACTCATACTTTGCCAAGATCTATTTCTATCCAAACTTTGATTTCTTCTGGGTTTCCCATGTAGTGTTTCACTCACTGCTAATTTACTTTAAATGGGACATCACATATCACACTTTATCTCAATAGAACCCTATGGGAACACCTTAACCACAATGAATGGTCTAGTCTATCTTGATTTTAGTTTGCCAGGAAAAAAGTGTAGTCTTGAATTGTCTAACAAGACCAAATCACCAGGTTTGAATATTTTATCATCCATATTTTTGTCATGGTATAGATTTATTCTTACTTTGTATATGGTTGAGCTCTCATAACCCTGGAGTTAGAATTCATCCAACTTATTCACCTTGCTCAACCTGAGTTTGTTGCATCATGCCACTCAAAATTTAGCAATTATGTATGGCAAAGAATGCCATTTACTGGTTGACCTATAATTTATCATCTAACTTTCTAGAACAGTTAGTCCTATTGGCATTCATAGTTTTTGCCAATATACACTTTATCTTTCTATTGGATACTTCCACTTACCCACTCATCTGAGGGTGGTAAGGTGTTGCTACTTTATGCCTCATTCCATATATATCAAGTAATGCTTTGAACATGTGGTTGCAGAAGTGTGACCCACTTTCACTAATAATTGCACGTGGAGTGCCAAATTGGGAAAAGATATTCATCTTTAAAAAGATAATTTTGCTCCTACCTTCATTATCTAGAAATAAAACTCCCACCACCCATTTTGATACGTAGGCCACCACTACCAAAATGTACCTCATACCGTAGGAGCTCACAAATGAGCTCATAAAACCAATCACCCACACATCAAACTACTCTAACTCTAAAATAAGTGTCATAGGGAGTTCTTGGCACTGTGAAATATTGCCTTGATGCTAGCATTGGTCATAGGATTTTGCAAATTCATGAGAATCCTTGCAAATTTAAGTCAGGTAAAGCCCACACTATAGAATTTTTTCGATCATCCGTATGCCACTGTGGTGACCCCCAACTAGTAAAAATGACAAGCTTCCAAAATGCTCATCATCTCCACCTTTGGAATACATCTCCAAATAACATCATCAGCACAACCCATAAACAAATATGACTCATCCCAAAAGTACTTCCTTACCTCGTGCATAAATCTCCGTCGCTACTGGAAGGATAGATCATCAAGGACAAGATTTCTTGATAAAAAGTTGGCAAAATCAGCAAACTAGAGAATCAAATCATGAGATACTGCCAACACTCGCTCATCAGGAAATGCATCATCTATATCAAGATTATCCGCTAGTTTCTGTATGGTCACCTCCTCAAGTCTTGATTTGTGGTCTGCAACTTGATTTTTTTCCCATTTTGATCCTTGACTTCAAAATCAAACTCTTGCAGCAAAAAAACCCAAAAAATTAATATGGATTTAGCATATTTCTTTGACATCAAGTACCTCAAGGCTGCATGGTCAGTGTGCACTATAACCTTAGTCCCAATCAAATAAGACCAAAAATTTTCAAAAGAAAAAATGACTGTAAATAGCTCCTACTCTGTAACTGTATAATTTTTCTGTGCGGGGTTGAAAGATTTGCTGGCATAGTAGATTGAATGTAATATATTTTCTATTCTTTTTCATAGAATAGCTTCAAAGGCCACTCCGATCGCATCACACATTACCTCGGAAGGTGCAGACTAATAAGGAGACGCAATAATAGGCACTGAAATCAACCACTCCTTTAATCATATGAAAGCCTTGAGATAATCATCATCGAATAAAACTTTCACCTCTTTCCCTAAAATCTTTCATAAAGGACTTGCAATTTTAGAGAAATCCTTGATAAACCTTCTATAAAAGCCAGCATAACCCAGAAAAAAACTTTGTATGCCTCTAACTGACACTGACGGCGGTAGCTTCTCAATCACCTCAATTTTTGCTTTGTCCACCTCAATACCATGTATGGAGATCTTGTGTACTAGCATGACACCTTATTTTACCATAAAGTGGCATTTTTCCTAATTGAGTACCAAGTTACACTCTTTACATCTCTGTAGTGCACTGGCAAACTGATCTAAGTAATCCTCAAATAATTCCCCAATAACTTGAAAGTCATCCATGAATACTTTGATAGTGTCTTCCACCATATCGGAGAATATGGACATCATATATCTCTAAAAAGTGGCAAGCACATTACACAACCCGAACGGCAGCCGCATGAATGTAAAGGTCCCATAGATACAAGTAAAAGTAGTCTTTTCTTGGTCTTCAGAAGCAATAATAATTTTATTGTATCCCGAATACTCATCAAGAAAATAGTACCAACCTTTGTCTTCTAATCTATCCAATATCTGATCCATGAATGGCATAGGGAAGTGGTCTTTTTTTGTCCACTTGTTCAGCTTTTTGTAGTCCATGCATGCTGTCCACCCAATCACTGGCTTTATTGGTAATAATTCATTCTTCTTATTTGGAACCATTGTGATTCCTCCTTTCTTTGGCATCATTTAACTAGGCTCACCTACTTTTTATCTGCAAGGGGAAAAAACACCCCAATTCTAACCACTTAATTTTCTCCTTTTTCACTACCTCCTATATAAAAGGATTCAGTCATCTCTGATGCTCAATACTAGGAATGCTATTCGGCGCAAGCTATATCATGTGTGGGCATATATCTGATGGAATCCCAATAATTTTTTCAATGGTCCACCCAAATCTCTTGAACTTTTGTAACACTAATATCAAAGCTTCCACCTACACTCCTACTAGATTTGTTATAATAATTATCGGTGAGGTATTTTTGGCCCCAAGAATGAATACTATAAATATGGTGGGAGAACTTTTAATTCTAATGCTAGTGGTTATTCTATCGATGGTCACGCAGGAGGTGTGGTTTTGATCTTTAAGTCAAGATCCAGCTTCTTAAGGGCATATTTGTAAGAACCTATGTCATATATTGCCTGAACCAACTCATCATACCCATCTATCCTATCACTCTCAAAGTTTATAATCATTGTTGCTAATGATTCTTACCCAAATCACTCCACAATAGGCTCCTCTGTTGCAACCACATCATCCTTTACTGCATCAATTAGTATTACCATTCTCATATCATCTGGCTGCCAAACCATCATGCATATTTTCAACACTATTTGCTCATCATTCCATTTTAAAGTGATCTCCTCCAGGTCCATATCAATCATCACCCATCTAGTAAATAAGAAAGATCTATCAAAGATAATCAGAGAATGAGCATCCACTTCACAGTCTAAAATCATAAAATCTGCTAGATATATAAATGATGCTACCTTTACTTCTACAATTTGCACAAGACCTAGTTGTACCTGTATAGATGAATCTGCCATTAATAGTCTTGAAGATGTAGGCTTGATTTTGCCGAACCCCAATAATTTTTATAACACCAATGGCATTACGTTTATTACTACTCTCGTATCATGTAGAGTCTAATTATTATCATATGGCCCAATAGAACTTGGGATGTTGACTGCACCTGGGTCTCTTTGTTTTCTACTAAATGGTCATAAAAATCTGCACTAAACTGTTGCACTATATCTTGGAGCTCTCCTTCTACCCATTCGTCATCATTATCACTCCCAAAATCATCATCACTATATGTCGGTTTCTCAAATTCTGCTTCAGGTGGCTTATCGACAATAATATTTTACTTCATTCACTCATTAGTAGCGGGGAAAAAGTGTTTATTAGGTGGAGAATCACTCATCATGTAAATGGCCAGACAACAAACAAGTGTTATTGGATTTGGCACATTGTCTCTAGGAAGTGCTCCTGACTGTCTCTCAGCTAAAGTAATAGATATTTGCCCATACTTCTGCTCCAACTGCTTAATAGCATTTACATGTGACTTAACCTTTTAGGTTAATCCTAAAACATCGTCCTTGAGTTTTTTAAGGCAAGCTTCTTGACTCTCTTTACCCTTCATCAGCTTAGCAAACATCTCTTCTATACTCTTTTCCGTATCTCTCTACTAGGTGGAATGTATTTATCTCTATCATTATAGTTCTGACCTTGATTCCCTTTCCCTTGGACTCAAAAACCCACCAACTGATGATCTACATACTTTGCAGCCTCTTCTAACTCAGATTCACACACCCTAAAAGATGCACTCTATACCCCTACTGTATTAACATTTGCAGAATTTACTATTGCAAATTGCTTGGCCAACTCACCAATGTCTATCTTTGATAGTGAATTCTCCTAAGCTACAGCATTTTTAGGTACTCTTCGCTCACCAGAATCTCCAATGGCATAAATGTTAAAACCTCTCTCAACCTCCCGAGTTTTCCACCCTTGATTAGTTAATAAGATCTGATCCATAATACTCGAAGTCATCACCCATCGTAATATCATAAAGGATCCTCCAGAGATAGTGTCTGTCATTGCTCTGGAACTGATAGTCAGGGCTTTGTAGAAGATCTCCAACAAGCTTGTCCCTAAAATCTGGTGGTTGGACACCATGTTGAGCTTCTTTTTGAACTTGAACCATGCCTCATACATAAATTTTGATTGCAGTTTTTTGAAGTTATAAATCTCGTACTTGAGTCACAATACCGTGGATGAAAGAAAGAACATGTTCAAGAATTATCTGTGAAACACACTCCATGTAGTGATATACCTTCTTGGAAGTTTCCCTAACCATAAAGATGTTTCTCATGTAAGCGAGAAGGGAAACAACCTCCATCTTAATGCCTTTTGATCTACCCCTGCTATGGTATATGAAGTGTAGATCCCAGTAAAATTTGCTAGATGCATGTTTACGTCATCTCTAAGCAACCCTGCAAACACGCCCTTCAAGTATAAGAATTGAATCATAGCACTAGAAATGTTGAACTTTACATCAGGGGGAAGAATGATAGCTCCAGTATCTGTCGACTCAATATATCCTAGATCCGCTTCATCATTTTCCTACGGCTGAATATATTGATATGTTGGGATCAATTGAGGTCTGCCTCCTCTATTTCAATTCTGGTTTCCATCGAGTACTGCTCGATGGTTTGCTACATGTCTCTGCTCGGCTAAGTCTACCTCCCGAGCAATGCATTAAGCTTCATCTATTACCCTTCTCTCATTTTTAGCATGAGCTAAAATCTCACTAGTCTGTCGAACAACGATATCCTAAACTCCTTCAGGATAAAGAGGAAGTACAATATCACAAACCCATTTAAGAAGTTTATCTCTTCTCTATTCAGACATCCTACCAGGTATTTGTAGGATCCTCTTTGAATTCAGATTCAGTGGGAGTAAGGGATTATTTCTACTCCTTATGCTAGGCATACACCAATGTATGCCCAACTAGGAAAAAAAACAAAGATTACAATGACCTAAGTTCATAAATCAACACTGTACTCCCTGGCAATGACTCTAAAATTTTGATGACGTCAAAATAATACCTCATATCAGATGATGATACGATAACTATAAAAATATAGTAACCAAAAAAGGTTAGGGTCGAATCCTAAGGGAATATGTGGACTCATGGATTTCATATGCTATAATCGACAGGCAGGAAAGAGAAAGTAAATGAGGGTTTTGAATATAAATATCAAACAAAGAGCAACTAAAAACTTTGATTGTGATCAACATTGGTGAACACTAGGATTATTTTCCCCAAGTCTTCTTAACTATGTAGGCTTATCATGCTATGTAGAACCAACCTGATACCTTACATGTAGAATCGATAAGTTATATACAATCTACTGTCTTTTGGATGAGTAGATAGATTTCACCCTTTACCTTTTACGTCTTTGGATGTTGCCTTACTAACTCTTATCTTGATCCCAGTTAACTAAAATCTAAATTACTGTTGTCATTATCTTTTCCTAATCACTACTCCTCTTTAAAAGTGAGTAGCAATAATCCAGGCGGTATCTTAATGTTGGCCACCGCTAAGAAGTCTATTATAGTGAGTATAATGCAATTCATTCCATAGGTGTCAGTTCAATTCAATAAGTGCACTTCCCCTACTTTGTCAATTCGATAGGGTTTCCATAGCCCTAGCTATGGGTTTCAGCCGCTCATGAAGAAATCAATATCATTCATAGTTAAAAGCATAGATGAAATCACAATAATAATAATTATAAGAACCCACAACCATTACTGAATTAATGAACCAAAGTCAATACAAGAAAATCCCAAGATCAAAATCGAATCTTGGAATCAAAATATGTTTGTATATATATAAAAAGTAAATAACTGCTACTAGAAAACACATAAAGGGTATTTATAGTACATGAAGATGCCCTAAAACCAAAAAAGCCTAAAAAATAATAGGAGAAAATCAGGTCGGTACCCACATGTGGTCCATACCTGCGTCTAGCACTGAGCGCAAGTAGTACTTGCGGTCCTGACACTGGGCACAGGTACAAATCAAAGGTATTGGAAGAAAAAATCCTACAAGTTTAGCTTTCGAGATTTTGGACTTCTAGTATTTACTCTGCCTACATAGGGTCTATAGGTCCTACATGCGGCCACATATTGAATTGGTAAGTGTCGGGAGTACTTTTTTCAGCTATTCTTCAATTTGAGAACAAGCTGGAACACATCCCAAATATCCATAATTGCTCCAAAAAGTAGCCAAAAACTCCTTTTTCACCTTTTTCATGAACTTATAATCCAAAACATGATTACCTACAAAAAGCATCATACTAATAAAATAATCTCAAAAACATGTATCTTTTCCTCATTTTAAGCATCAAAAGTGCTACATTTCTATAGAACATCACTTAGTAGTTTTGAATTCAAGTGATGTTAATCATGCTCTTTTATGATTTAAGTCTCAATCACCCATATTATGTTCAAGTTACTACCCTGTCAATTTGTTAAATTATGAATTTAAACCATGTGAGCATGTTGTCCTATCATGTTTAACACACCCCCATACTCAAAATCATGATTTTCATTAGTTAAGTCAAATGCACTATGTTTTGGGACTACAAATTATTAAATTTCCTTACAAGGTTATGATGTTGTTATTGTACTTAAGTTAATATTCAGTGTTGGAGGGTTATGAATACCCAAGACCTATATGTTTGTATAGGTTTCTGATTTCAAATAACAAGTTAGTCAGATCAGGATTTGTTATTATCACATTCATGATGATCACTTAACAGTTGTGATGTCAAGTTAAATTTAATCAATCCCAGTGTCAGTTCTGTTTTGAGTAGGATTTAGCACTACGTGAACAAAGGATAAAGGCTCACCCTCTAGTAGAAGACTGAGACCTTTAGCAGCAGTCCTTGAGTTCCAGAACTACATAGCCAGTGCAAGTTATGAGATATTAACCCCTAGTAGAGGACTGACAATCTCTTAGGGTCACCCCAGGTAGAGGATGGACACCCTATTCCTTTTATGTAGTGGATCCACATAGTCGGTGTCGGTATGCATGGACAGGTACTGACACTCTTCCAACTGGGGTTACAAGTTAGACCCTAATTAGATTAAATTAGAGAATATTGGTTACATGGTAGCTCCCATAGGTTTAGTTTAATATTCAAATTATATCATTCAAGTTTGTATGAAGTGTTCAGTTATCAGCTATTCAGTTATTTAGTTTTACAGATTATTTAAGGACATGCTTTACTTGGTCTTGCATTCATTTTTACATGTTCATGTATTTATTTCCAGTACTTATATGTATTACAATCATTCCCTACCTCACATACCAATATATTCAAAGTACTAATCAGATGCAATTTTTTTGTGCTATCCTATCTTATAACATAGGTTCTAATGCACAGTTTCCTGATCTTCATTAGATAGCTCCGTACCTCTTAGCAATAGTAGTGGTGAGTCCTTATCCATCAAGGACTAGAAATGTTATTACATTTATTTCAGTATTTCTTTATGTTCAGTTAGTCAAAGTTACTTGGGAAATTGTCCCATCAGCTCCCTATGTCTTTAGAGGTTTTCAAGCGTTCAAACTAGATGCTCAAATTTTCAGACGTGTTTCAGTTTCTTTTACCAGTAGTTCAGACTTGTTGTATTGTTTTTTAGTATTCTATCTTATCAGAACTTTATTTGTTTATCTTCCACGCATGTTGTTCCATTACTATTTTATTCAGTGTTCACAGCAAGTAGCAGATCATTGGTTAGCTTAGGGTTACTTTTGGCCTTAAGAACCATATTGCGACTAGTGGTAGGCTCGGGTTGTGACAAAATTTCAAACTTCATCACTACTTGGGATAAATTGGCAAAGGAGTTCCTCATCTGATTCTTTCCATCTGGGAAAATTGCAAGGTTAAGGATTGAGATCCTAAGTTTCAAGCAAAAGCTAGATGAGAATCTCTATCATTTATGTGAGAGATTCCAATCTATTCTCAAATATTGCTCTCACCACCAATGTTCCAACGAGGATTATCTCATGTTTTTTTGAAGTTCTTTACCATAACAAAAAAATTTTACTAGATTCTACTGCAGTTGGTCAATCATTGGAAAAAAATAATGATAAGCAATATACTCTCCTGAACTAAATGCACATGGTTATCCTAAATAATAGGGTTATTTATACATAAGTGTGGTGAAGAAGATTGTAGGTATGATCAAGGTGGATAGTGTCATAGATAGTTTCTCAGGTTGCATTATTTTGAAACCAAATAATGACACAATTCAATACATTAAGAGTAAATCAACCTCACACCTAAGTTAATGCAATGTAGCAGGCTCAAACTTAATGTGAGATTTATAGAAGTAGTAGCCAACCTCATTCCCAAGTTAATGCAATTCAGCAAGCTCAAACTTAATGTGAGATTTATGGAACTAGTGGTCACTCTGTATGCATTTGTGGAGAAAATCTGGAGTCAGTTAATTTTGTGGGCAATAAGCAAAAGAGAAACCTAAACTATGGAAATGCTTATAATTACAACTGGAAGAGTCAACCCAATTGCTCATGGGCAACAACTAGGCTCAAACTCAGTAGTTTTAGTAGTAGTAAGGCATTTAAAACAACATTCAGGCTAGTAATATTGAAGACACTTTTAAAAGAGATCCTAGCCTACCAAAAGCAAATGGTTGTGGAAATAAAAAAATTAGCAAATAGACCAAAAATATTTAGAGACACAGCTAAGACGGTTGGTGTAATGCCCTAATTTTCTATAACCAAAACACCACTCAGTATTCATGATCTTGAAGGACCACAAGTTAACCCTCTTTTGATATTTGTACCAATTCACTGCATAATGTAATAAAATACATGCGGAAAACTAATGAAAACTTGCCATAAGCTTCAAATTATCTAAAATACATAATTCTACAAACTGAATACTTATATAACTGTCCAAAAAGGCTCTAACTATCTAAACTATGGAGTTGATGGGAAAAGTCCCCAACTAACTCCATCTAATAAAATAAACTGGATATAATACTATATTGGAATAATAATCGTCCTTGAAAGATGAGGACTCTCTAATACTTCTACTGCTGGTAACTGAATCTAGACTGCTAAGCGTACTCTGGATCTCGTGCCTCTGAACCTATGATGTCAAATGAAATAACAACATCATAGCACAAATGCATCAGTACGTTGGAATGTACTAAGTATGCAAATGAGGTAAGGCTAAATGCAAGGGCTTATGCATGAACAATTACTTAACTGAATGATATGTAAGAGCTGTATTAGCACACATAGAGAGTCTGTAACTACTGAACATACTGCATATACTGACTCTAAGCATACTAGGACTAAATCTAATAACTGATACTGGATATACTATTAAGCTAAACTTTCTGAACATACTGAGATTCTAAGTATATGAGGCTACTGAAACTAATATCTGAGTTCACTAACTCTAGAATACTGTATAACCGAGTCAACTAATATTAATAACTAAGTCTAAGCCTTCTAGTATCGACTGGATAAATCTGAGATCGAACCTATCTAGCGGATAATCTCTAAGTCTTCTATAATGATAACGAATAATTAAATCTGAATTTGAGATCAAGCCTATCTAACGGGTGATCTCTGGATCTTCTGATAATGGGTATACTCAACTGAATCTGAGACTGAGATCAAGCCTATCTAACAGGTGATCTCTGTAAGTACTGATGCTGAATAACTTTATGTGAGACCAGGCCTATCTAGCAGGTGGTTCACAAATCACTGGAACTGTCTAATTTCCTTACTGAGATAGATGACTATATCTGACAGTCCTGATTTTTTAGTTCTACTCTGAAGACTGATGCTGAAACTGTAACTGTGGGAGTTCTCACTTAATCGACATTCTTGAATCTGAACTAGTGGGGTCCAACCTATAACCCTAGGTGGAAGGGTGTCAATACCGTGCCATGGGTAAATACCTCTCTGGTCAAGCCTATCTGACGGGTGACACTCATAGAAAGTCAAACCTAAGGCACTATAATAGTCAAGCCTCTCCGATGGGTGACAAGCCTGGTGACTCCTACATCCTGCACTGGCTATGCAGTTCTAGTGTTCAGGGATTGCTCCTAACAACTTTGCCTCTCTGACGGGGAGCCACCATCCCTGCACTCGCTCGGTGCTAGCTCCTACTCCCAACTGAAAGACTCTGAACTAATTCTTAGAACTTGTACTTTAACTGAACTGAATCTGTTACTGAGTTTCTTACCTGACTGAGGTGATTGAGTTTACTTTATTCCGTTATCTGACAGAATATGTCTGAATTCTACTTTTTTTCTGAATACAACTGAGTTCTGTAACTTACAGGGGCTTTACTAGAATCTGAACTGAGTACTGAGCTTGATTAAGTTGAATACTAAGATTTACTGAGTTTTCTTCCTATTCAGTCATTGACTGAGTTCTATTGATCATAGCACAACTGAGATTATCTTGAGACTGACTCAACTTTAGGCACACAACTATATTTTTTGGGTACAAGCACCCCCAGGACTCGATCGAAGGAAACTGACAGGACTCGACTCTTTGAATTCATGACCAACATAAACATCATAGTAATAGATTCACCATACACTCAATAAAACATCACTTTAAGTACTTGGAAATACTAACATGTATTTTTATAGGAAATGCAAGCCAACACTTCATAACTCATTCCACAAGATCTTGCAATAAATACATAACATGCATTCAAGGTACATAATTAAGGATTTCATGCTAACATGTTACCATCCATTCACTAAATCTTTTTAACAAACACTTGCGATGCTTAGCTTATACCAAACTTGGGGATTTCTAGTCAACATTGTCATAATGACCCAATTTTCTTCATACAAGCATTTTATCAAACATGCGAAAGAATCCTTTAGTTATTCAACAATTAATACTTATAAATATCATGACTCCATCAACTAATTCATCATACAAGGATTTCAACATGATATGATCATAGTTCAACACACATGGAAAAATATGATTATTTCCGACGTCAGTCAACATATAACAACATCACACTTCAATCATCTTGGCCTTACAATAATTCATTACACCAATTAACATGATTACATAATTCAACATGCTCCTTGAAGAGGCTTTATTATGAACACCACAAGATCAACACATACTAGGGTCAAAGCTTGAGTCTTTATCATCAAATCATGAATTTAATTTCAACTAGATCAAGAACTTCAATTTCAAACCATATAAATCATAAAAACTAATAAAAATAATATTATATTTGAATTTTTAAAAGGATTCTTGAGCTCTTGGCTGGAAGGAACCCAAGAATCAACACTTGCATACCTTAATCTTTGATATTGGATGAATTCTAATGCTTGAGACTCTATCCGCACTTGTAATAAATGATTGTCGAAGCCCACACTATGAGGAACTTGATTCTTGAAGAAATCTTGAAAATTTATGGATGATTTTTGAAAGATTAATGTTCTTAAATTGAAATCCTAGATATTTTCTTAAGAGAATTGAAAGAGAAAATAATGAAATTACGGTTTGGATGGAGGTTCTCATATTTATAGAAGCCTCCAAAAGATGGGAAAAGACCAAAATACTCTTGAAAAAATGTTCCTTAATTGCTAAGAAAAAAATAGCTGACAACATTCGTGACAAGTCGTCAAGTTGGTGATAAGTCGTCATGAAATGTCGTCACAAAAAGGTGAAATCTTGATTTTGTGGTTAAGGTTGATGACATTCGAGATAAGCGTTCACGAGCATGATGACTTATCAAAAATGTCATCACTGGGGGTGGAAATCTACTTAGGTCTGATGACATTGGTGATAAGTCATCACGCTTGTGACAGCTTATAATGAATGTTGTTACTCAGTTTCCCACCTAACATGCTGGAGTAAAATAGTCATAACTCCTTACTCTGATATCGGATTTAGGGAAAATTGGTATAGTTAGAAAGATAATTCAAAGAGATTTCATTTGATATATAGTAGACCCTATAATTACATACATACAAGGAGTTATGGTCGATTAAAGTTGACCCAAGTTTTGACGTTCACTAAAACTTGAACGATAGGAAAGCTTTCAACTTGTCCTTGAGTTAGAGGACCTTTATGATCATAATTCATGCTTAAATATATTACCATACTAAATAATTGATTAAAATACTAAATTTACATAGGATTTGAGGCTTTTGGAACATCTACACATATGAATGATGAATTTCTATTCTAGTCCAAAATGTGGGGCGTTACAGTTAGCTTAGGCACAAAATAGAAGACCTCAATGGGTTTTACCAAGATATACAAAAAATATAAGGCAAGCAATGGCAATTAAATTAAGGAGTGATAGATACCTATTTTATAGACCTCTAAAGAATAATAATGAGGTACAAGAAAAGTTGGTCCCACAACAAGCAAATGAGAAACAAGTGGTAGTTAAAGAAGCTGAAATCTTAGGAAAGTATGAGTACCCAAAAGTAATGATAGTTGAGTATAAACTAGAGAGAGAACCACCACTACTCCCTCAGAGGCTTAAAAAGGATAAATAAAATACATGTTTTAAGTTCTTTGACACATTGAGAGAACTTCATATTAACCTTTCTTTGTTTAATATTTTTTTAGGAATGCCTAAGTATGCTAAGTACTTGAAAGATCTGGTGACAAACAAGACAAATTTGGGTTCCATTAAGTCGGTAGCATTTACTGAGGAGTATAGTTCAGTGGTGATGAGCTAGATGCCCAAGAAGCTTAAGGACCCTAGGAGTTTTACCCTCCCTATACAAATTGGTGTAAGTGATATAGTCCATACTTTGAGTGATTTGGGGGTGAGCATAAAATCGATTCCCCATTTAGCGTTTAATACTCTTGTTTAGGAAAATCGAGGCCATGTTTAGTTGTGCTCCAAATGGTAGACAAAACAAGGGTGGTTCCCAAAGGAATCATGGAGGATGTTTTCATTAAGGTTTGTAAGTTCATTATTTCTAATGACTTTATTGTTCTTGATTATGATGTAAATGACAGGGTACCAATAATATTGGGGTGCCCATTCTTTATAACTGGAGGAGCGTTGACAGATGTTAGAGATACCACCCTTAAAATGAGATTGAACGATGAAGAGGTGGTCTTCAGTGTGTATAGAGCACTCAATACACCATCACAGTAAAAAGATTTATGCATGACCATAGCTATGAAAGTGGATGAGTGTAGGTGGAAGAGTTCAAACCTTCAATGACATCTTTGAACTCTCTTCTGGAGTTACTTAAAGCAAAAAGTAAACCTGAAATTGAGAAATTTGAATGGGGTCCTAAAAAGGTAAGTTTATAAAGAGCTGCAGATCTTGAGAGTAAGTACTCAAGAAGTTCGAAAAGAACAAGAGGTAGGCTCCGACTAGGAGGAAGGTGATAAGAGACTGTGATTGTGAGCTATGTGTGATTCATGCTGTGACAACTGGTAATTAATGCTCCATAAATCCCAAGATAGAAAAATAAATTATCTTTTTTGTTTTTTCAAGAAATTATTTTCTTTAATTAAATTTTGTATAATCAGGTGTTGCATGAGAAGCAACCTAAGTTAAGGTAGTTATTTTTACTTTTTAAATTGTCTTTAGTATCACCTTATGTTTTGTTTTTGTTTCGAGTTAACAGGTTGAAGGAAAGTTTGCATACCAAATATCTAAGCTAAGGGGCATGTTAAAGACTGATCGTGGGGTTCTCCAGACCTCTTGATGGTTATGATGCTAATAAGCTAGGCCTAGAGGCCTCAGAGAGTATTTCTATCCTTATTTTTAAGTTATAATTTAGGGATAAAGTGTGATTTTAAGTGTGGGGTGGGGAAATGCCCGATTGGTTGGGGTAAAGTGTGCATAAAGGATTTTTATTTTGAGTTAATTTTCTAGTTTTTGACAAAATTTAAAAAATTAAAAATAGACTTTATCATTGTTATTTTTAGTTATTCTTTGTGTCTATTTAGTAGAAGCACACTTTACCCACCCATTGGTTTTTCTTTTTTGGTTCTTTTCTGATGGGGAGCTCTTTTAACCTAGTATCCATTTTTTTATTTTTAAGAGTAATTTTAAAAAATTTGTTCCTAGGAATAAATGAGATGTTCTTGTGAAGTACTATGTATAATTAAATGATGTGAGTTAGTTTTGAATTTAAAAAAATGAGTAATAAGTTGAATGACTTCTTTAAAATACCTAAGCTCACCGTCGCCCGGACCGTCGTAACCAAGGCAGTGACTCCCTCTTCTGGCCCAAGTGCGATGGCCAAGACAACGAACCGTCAAGCTAGTGATGGACCATTGCTAGGACCGTCGCAACTAATACAATATGGCCTTTTTCTAACCAACGTGCAACGGATGATCTGATGGAACGTCAGACTAGCGATGGACTCTCACTCTGACCATTGTAAATCCCGTTCAGTATTTTTAAGTCATTTTTAAAAGGATATTTTGGATCTTTTCCCATTTAATACCCTGATATATTCAAAATGAAGCAGATAGCCTCATTATCTCCCAAAATATCCAAGAGCTAGGTTTTCTCCCTCAAGAGCAAATCCAAAACCCTTCTCCAAGAAATTCAAGAACTCACCTTAGATTCTACAAATTGAGTTGAGATTTGAGTTCACCAAGTTCAATGATTAAATAAACCTCTCTCAAAGAGTAAGAAGAAGAGTTTCAAGCAAGCCTGTTCATCTAGTTTCACAATCTAAGGTATGTGGGGTTTTAACAAGGATAATTCTTTCGTCCTTGTGCCCAAAACGTATTTTGAATTGCATAGATACATGACTTTATGATTTATCCTATGAATTTGAAGTGTGGGTTCATACCCAATATTACTATGCATAAGATTTTGAGATTTTTCAATATTCTAGAAATTGAAGTACATGAGTATATTGAGATTTTGAGACAAATTGCTGTAAATTCAAGATTTTTATATGATTTATGAGTTCATATGATATCTAGTATGCATTTGGATGAGTCTTAACATGAGATTTGACTATGGGTCATTAATCCCTACTTGAGATTGGTAATTTCATGAACTTTTGTGCTATAAGCACCCATGATTTGAGTACTTTCAGATTATTGAGAAAGTTTTGACCGTAATCGTCATAGGAGCTTTGAAATCCACTTTACTACATGAGATTACAGATTTTATAGTTGGGTTCTTTATGAACCATGAGATTACTTTTTAAAGTGGATTTCCATGAGATGAGTGTAGCTAACTAAAGGGAGTAGAATTTAGCACCGAGTTAGGTAAGTTACTATGGTTTCATACCCCAGAACTACATGCCACCATAGGATTGAGATTTATAGGACCGAGACTGAGATAAGTGATCACTGAGTTGAGGTTATACTCCCTGGCAAGAGTATGAAACCTCTCCCAACGTAAGGTTTCTTTCTTAGGAGGATAAGACGTTGGACTTCATGTAGCTCGCATGGTTTATGTCGGTTAAGAGAACCTCCCTTGAGATAGAATATTTTCCCTAAAGCTTTGAGATAAGTGATTTTCCCTAATAGTAAGATTTTCAAAATAGTTTCTTGAAGTAAAATTTTCCCAAGAAGAAAGTAGTTTTCTCTACTAGTAAGAGTTATAGAATTTCGAGTTCCAAGTGTCTTGAGTTTAAAAGAGTTTTAAGTTCTTGAGAATTAAAGAAGTTTCACTCTCCAGGAGATATAAGCATGAGTTTGAAAGTATTGTGTAAAGCTTTTTTTTGTCTGCGAGTAATGAAAATAAGAGAAGAGTTCAGATCTTAAAGCCAAAGTATAATAACTCATGACATTTGTTTTACATGCTTCATTCTATATGATTTTTATGAGCTTTATATTGTAGACGTATTCAAGCTATGTGAGTCATTCATATTTGCATGCATGATTTGATTAAAGAGTATGGATATTATTTTATGTAAATGCATACAACCCCATATACTCAGTACATTCCCAAGTGTTGATCCACATATACGTCTATGTGCTACATTGTCTTATAATATAGGTTTAGGTGCTCAGTCCTAGCCTCGTCAGTGATTTTCGAGTACCTTTGTCTACATATCTACAGTGGTGAGTCCTCATGGTTTGAGGACCTATCATCAGAAATTTCAATGTTTTAGTAGATATTATTGCTTTTAGTTCAGTTTGAGTCAGTTGAATACCTATCCCAATGGCTCTCTAGTAAACTTGAGTAGTAGAGGCTTTGTCACACTAGTTATCAGATTGTTAGTATGTTGAGATGTCCAGTATTGTGGTCGTTTGGACCAAGTGTTTTACTTGTATTTTCTATCATTTGATACAACAGTGCCAGTGTTTTTTTTTATTTCTTCTCGAAATAAGTTATTATATGTAGTAACAGGCTCAAAGGGTTATGTTAGGGCTACTTGTAGCCTTAAGCACCGTGTGACGTTCTGAGAGGAGATTTTGGGGTGTTATACCATCTTTATTTGAGCATGTGGCATGTGTGAGTGTGACTTTTTGTTGCATTCCTTCATGCATATTCATGTCTAGAACTTACCGTGTGTGTGTGCAAAGTAAAATAAAGAATATTGGTTTTAGGAGATAATATAGGTATTTCTTTGATAGCCATAAGTGTTACCCTCTTTATCTACCTGTATTATATGACCTTAGTTATCCATATTGAGCCTTTAGTATATTCATTATTAGCCTTATATGTTGCTTATTCTCTTTCTTTCAATTGACCATAATTTGATTCAAAGCTCTTAAGAGCTTTAGTCAAAAGATATATATGTTTAGGAGAGTAAAACTGAAGAAGGAGAAAAGTGGAAGTGCATCCCTAAAAGAATAGCTATTGTTGTGTTGAAAAAGTTTATGTGTTGTGGTTGGGAGGAATGTAACAAAAATAAAAATTGATTAAAAGTGAACTATTTGTTGATAGTATGTACTCCTTCTGAAGATGTGTGAACTAGCTTAAAGAGATAGGGAAAAATAAAAGAGAGGTACTAAGATAAGAGTGGCAAAAAAATAGTTGGTTAAAAAGAAGTCTAATGTAAAGTGTGATGTATTAAAGCACTTCAGGAATATAGTATATATCACTATCTAGAATAGTCCATACCTTTCCCTTAGCCTACATTACAACCCTTAAAGTCCTACATGATCTTGAGCCTCGATATTCTGATATTAGTGGAGTACTACAATAAGGGAAAGCTTATGGTTCATCTTGTGTGATATGTGAATTCTTTATCAGAGTGCAAAATTTGATTCTTATACCCATTCTTATGTTGAATTGCATATCTGTGAGTGAATACGGGTAACTTTCTTATAGTGAGGGCACATGTTTGATTAATTTTGGGTGACTTGTATGATCTCCTCGATAAGTCATATGCATGAGTTTTCCATCATGGTGGAGTCCATTCTTGAGGTTAGAAAGTTTTGAAGTACTGTACATATGTTTTCAATTAGAATGTCACATGCTTGTTGTGGAACTTGCTATTCATGTAGTTGTAATTATAGCTTAAGTGTCATAGTTGTAGTAATGATGTTAGAGTATTCTTCAATAATTCAAAATTTAAAGAGTTGTTCGAGGAAGAACAAAGCTTTTAAGTATAGGGTTGTGATCTTAGGCGTATTTATACACCAGAGTGTCATTGTCATTGTATATTTAGCTTAGTTTTGAGGATTTATTTATTTTATTAATAAGGTATTAAGACTATAATTGTATATTTATGTTTTATTTGAATGTTTAGAGTGTTTATGATACATTTGAAAAAAACAATTGTCAAAATGATGAAATAGAGTTTAAATGAGAAAATTAGTGGTGCTAGCTTGAGCTATGCTTGTTCTAGTTTACTTTGATGAGATCCATTATGTTCCATTAACTAATTCTTGTTCTATGATATTGTAGGATACCATTTGAGGTGTTTATAAGATAATTGAAACAAATAAACAAGTCCTAAGAAGTGGGAAAACAAGGATCAAATGCACGACAAGATAGGTGTCAAAACGGTGTAAATCATCCCCTTTGTAGAGGTACCTTGCACTGTACCCCCAAAAAAATGGGATGGGTTGTGCACCACACAACCTAGGTTGAGGAAACACTTTCTCAACCTTTCATTTTGTGTTCTCCTTACCCTCTAAGGCCTGTGACATGCCCCAAAATTTGGGGCATGTCATATGGCCACCTAAAGCACACATGTAGCTGAGGTCTCCCCGATAACTTAACCTAATCACCAACAATCATCCACAAGGGTCAGATGGATCCCGACCATACAATAAGAATGGAGAAAATATAATACTAATAGTACTTATATACAATATCTATCATTTCATTAACATCAATCGTCTAGTCAATATGTCTAATTCCACAGTCATCCAAAAAACCTCTAACAAACCGAAGTTGATAATACGTCGGGATGCGTCCACGACAATAGCCAAGTACCATACCTATACAAATCTATAACATAAAGTAACATGACTATAAGAGTTAGGTTTTATAGAGTATGGAATATCACCACTTCAAGGTCAATGCACGAATCTGCTTGAACACCTATTCATTGCATAGAAGAAGAAGATGCTTTAACACCTATGTCGCGTGGGGACGTAGCGTCCGGAGACGTTTAGTGGTTGGAGAGCTAGCATGTAACTCAAGGATATGGATAAAATAATATCATCATTCAACAACAAGTCAATATATCATGTTCAATAACATTCTTACACTTATCTTCACGCATCGATATATCACATGCCAATCAAGTTATCACGACTTAATAACATTCTCAAATACTTCAATCATATGACACAAAGTAGAGGACTTCGACATTCCACGCTTAGGTTCATACCATCCTCATTAGGCATAAGACTTTAACAACATTAACATACCATTAGGCAAGGCATTTCACCCATGGTTACACTTCATCAAGCAAAGGGGCTACAATCACATAGTTATTTATTGAAAAAAGTGCTCTACCTATATACCACAATCACTTAGGTGTGGGACTCTAGTAATATAATCACATATTCAACTAGGCATGGGACTCTAATCACATGCTCATGCATTAACTTAGGTATGGAACTCTAATTACATAATAACATATTCAACTAGGCATGGGACTCTAATCATATGCTCACGCATTCACTCAGGCATGGAACTCTAATTACATAATCAGATATTCAACTAGGAATGGGACTCTAATCACATGCTCATGCATTCACTTAGGCATGCAACCATAATCACATGCTTCACCTTCAAGTAGGCATGGAACTTTAATAACATGTTTTCACATTCAAGTGGACATGGAACTCTAATCGCATGCTTACACATTCAAGTGGTCATGGAACTCTAATCGCATGCTTTTACACTAGGCAAGGTATTTTAACCTCAAGAGATCTCTGTAAGAAAAGGAATCCAACCATAATCGATTAGAAAATGGACTTTGACCACAAGTTATTAAACGAGGGACTTTGACCACAAGTCATTTCATAAGGCAACAGACACTAGCCACAAGCCATCACATTGCCATCATTAGTCGGCATTTGAACTCCTAACCTACTAGCACAAGAATTGGAATTCATATCATTCTTTTCACATATTAGAACAACACCACACATTCAAGATCTTTAGCTCATTTAGCCATTTCCACACCATACATTACAACATGTTCCTTATGGGTGCCTTCATTGCTCTACCATCTCCATCGTCCAATGACTTCATTCAATTTATCATACAATTCAACTTGTGGTCCTCAAGACCCACACAAACCATTCACATTTTCATCACACTTGGTTCCATACATAATTTAAGTTCAAACTTGGGGAATTAAATCCCCTTCTTAGTCATCAAACCAACTTGGTCATAGTTAAACAAATTACATGGCCAACAACATCAACACAACATCAATCATCAACCATTCAAACTTATAGGGCCATCACACCACTTAACGCCATAGGCTAATTCATAACATGATTAACAAGGTTCATAGCAACCATTTACAAAGAAAACACAATCATGATAACTTAATACATAGCCGAAAAGGAATTTACCAACCATCCACAGTATTAACATTCATTTAGGCATCATCATAACTTATTCATGTCTACTAGGCCAATTCAATAGGTACACATTTGACCCTCACAAGACTATTTAACCATTGAACATTTCAACAGGCCACATCCCATGATTAAATACATCATTAATTACATTTATTGTCAACAAGACCCACATAAACATTCACAATTCATTAGCAAATTTTCACCATATTCTTAATATATTTAGGCTCAACACACACAGTAAGTTCATTTTCATGTCTAGGGTTTCAATCTCTTATTAGTCATTGATCTAACAATATACCAAATACACAATGCATGGTTCACAATAACTTCAACATACCATATACCAATCATTTTTCTCATTAGGCCACTGCCCTAGCTTAATACATCACCCATATATAACTAGACATTTCACTTAGATATTTTCATAAACACGTTGTATACATATATCTCCCAAGGCTTTCAAAGCAACAATCATCAATATTAATGTTTATCAAGACTCATTAATTAGACTATAACCAAAAAGCACCCATATGTGTAAAACATCAGCAATAACATGTATAAACATAAGTTTAAGCAATAGTCAACATTGTTCATCATTAGGAAACAAAACCCTTTTGATTTAATTTCAAAACCACCATGTACACTTACTAATTCAAGTGTGAAATGCATGGATTTAGAGTTATTTAAATAGGGTAAGAAATACATTCCTTAAATAAGATGACACAAAAACAATCTTGACTCCTTCTTGCCACAAGATGAGCTCCCTCTAAACCCTAGCCTCCAATCTTGGTTCAAGAACCTTTTTGAATATTTTGGAGTGTTACATTCGTCCAAATGGATGTTTAGGAGGCAAAACACACTTTTATAGTGAGAGTAAGTAGGGTTTAGGGCATGAAAAATAACCAAATAGTCCTTGGTTAAAATCTAGAAAGTACACTTGTGCAGGGATACGAATCCTCCATATGGTTCATGTAGCAATCATGACTTAGGGTATGAGTGGTATCCTAACTCATATCCTAGGAATCTCCTAGGTCAACCACACTGGTAAAGGTATGACTATACACCCTTGAGTCATATCCAAAGGGTACGACTCATAACCTAACTCGTATATACCACCCATAACCAAAGTAGTCCACTAGGTTGAGGCCTCTCTCTTTACGGTTGAGTTGCATATGACTCTTATACCTTTGCTGTGATTTAGGAAAGGTCAAATCGTATAGAAACCAATATATTACCTTAGTATACTATCTAGGATATAAGAGTAAAGGAGAGTATGGGTATGAGTCATGACCAAGCATATGACTCAAGCCCTTCAACAGTACCCACCCCAGAGACTCTAAAAGTTGTTATATCAAGGGTTGAAGTCTAGCTGTGTCAATCCTCCCCCTCCCCCTCCCCCTCCCCTCGCCCCTTCCTCGTCTCTTGGACCATGAATCTTTAAATGAGGGGAGAGCCCTATATAAATATAAGTTAATACGTTAACACAAGTTAGAAACAACATGCAATAAAGATACAACACAACACATATCATGATCATCACCAACCAACCAAAAATTTTTGCAAGGCCACATTCTTGGGTGTTTCATTGTGCCTTTGTCCTTCGGCACGAGCCTTCTTGCGAGACATCCAAAAGTTCATTTTCATGTCTTTTAAGTGAGGGGCAATGTTGTAAATGTGTATATTTATGTTGGGATGATGATGGACAACTTAAATCAATATAAAAGGATTACTTAGTCACAATTAAAACACATCATTGGTTCAATACATGAATTGTAGAGAATACAAGACATCAAAGGGCAAAAAATACGGTATTTTATTCTATAAGTCTACTTTCCTATAGGTTTACTTTATAAACTCATTTATGGTGATTCTTTGTAAGACTATGAGCGGCTAAACACCCTAATTATAGGCTTGATGCTATAACATGATTGTGTAATTATGTTTTGAAGCTGGTTTATGTGTTTATGAAGTGTGTGATTGTTCTTTCATGCTTGGTTTACTATTCTAAAGTGCCATGAACTTTAGGATAAATATACATCCCAAAATAAATTGACCATAGGAGTGGAGGGATGGAATGAAGAATGTAAGGAGTGTGGATTGTGTATTTAGTCATTAAATGATTATTACTAAAGGATAATTTGTGTTGAGGATAGATATATACCTTAATTCCCACTTAGTTAATAAAATGAGATTGTAGCTTAATGTATCCAATTTAAAGACTCACATCTTCACTCAATGATGTAGTTCAGAGACTAATTTGAGTAGATTAAATATAGTATGTAGTTGTGAGATTAGTTTGGGTATATGACTTAGAGTTTGAACATTCCAAAGTTATAATATCAACTCATAAATCAGTACACGATAAACACCAACACCGGCTAGAAACATAGTTATGTATGAATTTAAAGTAAATGTATCAACCCTAGGAATCCCTACATATTATTTATAATTTGAACTTTGTATCATTATGTAACACCCCACATTTTGGGCTAGAACAAAAACCTTTATTTCTATGCGTAGATGATCCGTATTTTTTTTATTATATGAATATTGTGCATGATTACCAAATAGAGAAGGGAGTTCTGGGCCTTCATGGTTTGGGATGTCCGTCACGTTCAGGCCCCAGTTTGGGTCATGACAAACTTGATATCAGAGCACGGTTCATGGTCCTAGGGTGTCTGCAAAATCGTATCGGGTAAAGTCTTATTTATGGGTATGTAGTGCACCATACTTATAAGCAGAAGGCAACTAGGCATTTAGGAATGTCTCTCTTTTTGCATGTTCTAGTTCATGCTATGGATTCAGAATATTCCTCTTTCATACTCTAATTCATGCTATGGTGTCGCCCATACAAAAGGAAAGGTATCCTAATTCCTTCTTTACATTGATGTTCTTAGATATGTCTCATTATTGGGGTGATTCAAGTGCAGAATTTTGGAGTCTAAATGGTGTGGTCCTTTCTAATTGAGCCATATAAGATTTTAAAATTTTGCTGGGACTTGAGAAGAGTTCAATAGTGCTTCCGAGTGTATTGATTCTAGTGTGAACTTTGAGTCTGATGAGATCGTGTTTTTCAGCCTGCAGTATTAAGTGTATTTAGTCCTTTTTAAAATTGATGTTGCAGATGTCATGCCTAAAAAGGGAAATGATGTGTAGCAAAATATTGGAATAATATTTTTACCTGAATAGTAGTATGAGTTAAAGTGTTGTTGTCATGACCTATTAGTAGTGATATTGAACCAAGAAGTTGGAGATATAAAGTCACAAAGTTAGAAGTCAGAGTGAGGGTGACTTTTGTGTAGATAAATATTTTAGTTAAATAACCAATGTTTGAGGATGATTTACCCCTTTTTTGGTGATAGACTAATGCGGTAGCTAGTAGCATGTGTGGATTGTATGGTAGTCTATAGGGAAAGTGTTTGACTTAGATTTTTATTTATACAGAGTAATATGTGTATTCTTATATCCTTGATTATTGTGTGTCAAGTTTCTATCTCTTGTAATTTTGTTATCATTATGTTGTTGAAACTAAAAGTCTAGTGAAGTCGTGTAGGGCTTTTTCGATTCACTAGCATAGTTGCCTTGTCATTCATCATATTTTCTTGTTCAAAACACAAAATCAAAGTCTGGTAAAGTCGTGTGAGGCCTATTTCGATTCACTAGCAACTTGTTGTTCAACTTATTTTTCTTGTATTGGTTGAATATAAGTAGAGCCAAATCTTTTCGCATGAGATTGAGTTGGTAATAAAGTGATACGTCCTTGTGTGTTATTATAGTAGAAGGTAGAGAAGGAATTATTATTCAAGGTGATATGAGGTTGCGGTATTTTTTTCCTTCTAAGGCTATTACATGATGTGTGTGGCTAGTAGTACCGTTGAGTTGCTAGGTGGAGAAAGACTAGTTAGATGGTACATGGTGTTCTAAATGGCCAAGTTAAGGAGTTTTGACTACTAGTGCTAAGACTTTTAAGATGATCTTGATCTTCATGGTAGAGAGATATAAGTTTGGGGTCACAATATTAGTAGGCTATGAAAGAAAAAGTATGGTTCATTAAAAGCTTGGTGATTTCCATGTTAAGTGTTAGGATCTAAGTTTGAGTTTTGAATGTTGAACTAATAAAAATAAGAGTAGAAGCACCAGACGGTGTGCACTTCAACTATGAGGATACTCATGAAGACTCAAAGTTAGTAAGTTTTCAAGTATTATATGATGACTATTGGTGGCTATAAAATATAAAGTGTATCTCAGAAAGTAGTATTAACAGTGGGTTTTCCACTTTCAGGTGTAGTCATTTGGGTTAAGTTCTATGATATGCGTGTATGGTCGTTTTTTCAGACCCTAGAGTGCACTAAGTGTAGTTCATTTAGGGTCTAGTAAGAGATCTCTCAAACTTAAGATGATAGCTTGAAGCAAAGGGGGAAATGATAGAACGAATAACCAAGACAGGATCTCAGATTCTAGTAGTGATGTCAGTATGATATAGAACATCAAAAAGTGAGGGTGACACTCAACCCATTCTTATCCCAGTATTTTTTTGTTATCCCAATGCCTACTCATGCCTTACATTTTAGTTCCATGATCATGGTCCATGTTCATTCATATGATAGAAAATCATGTGCTCTTCCAGTTCCTAAATAAGGAATTACAGTTCATTTCAGTAGTCAGAATCACATTCCATAAGTTATGAACTCCAAGTTGAGTTCATGCAGCTCATGACTCATGTACTCAAGCTTTATAGTGTTCTCAGTTCCCGTAACTCATGCTACACACCAAATAATTGGCGAGATTTAGTTTATAGATAGGTATACTCTCAATTCAGATCACTTTGATGAATCCCCGATGTTGATTCGTTGTTCCTCAGGCCTCAGTTAAGTGTCAATTCTCGTATAATATCCTTTCATGTTTCAAGGTCTTATGTTCTAACCTATTAGTGACTCCTCCTTATGTAATGATAGTGGTGATGAGCATATGTTTCTTGTTGATGAAATATCATTGTATGCTTGTCTCAGATAAGACCATAAGTGTGAAGTAAGATTTGGGGCCATGTCTTTGATACATGTGATGGTTAGTGGAAATTTGTATATGTATGTTCTTGGGATAGCGTGTGGGAGTTATATTGACAATGGTTTAGAGACTATGTGAAGTATTTATTTATGGGTGTTTGCCTTGAAGTCCATATATGGTTATAAAGATAGGCTTGAATGACATGTTGGGATTTAAGTGGAGGAACATAATATGTGCTAGTAAATCATTAGTAAGAGTTCAGAGTCAGTCATCATTGTAGTGGTAAGGCAAGTTATGTTTAGGGTGTGATCTCTAAAAAGATATAGAAGACTGAATCATATGGTTTAGACTAGTATCGTTGTGAGGCATGTTGTATTTTGTGGTTTGGAGTTAGGCTTGATCGTAGTGAGAAGATTTAAGTCACTTTAGACATTAGTAGAAAGATTTATCAATGGTCATATGAGAATTTTAAGTTGAATCGATTGAGCATGGTATTTAAGGGGAATAGTATAGTTAAGGGAGTATTCGGGAAGTGTGCTAAGCTAGAAAGTAAGAAGTTGCATTGCCTAAGGCCTGGTAATTCTACCTTAGTTTATGAGTTATATTTCTATATTCCATGCAATAGATTAGTGTCAATGTTGTGATTCCTTAGTCAGATGTCTGGTATAGCTTATGCCCAATATTCTATTGCTCCCAAATGTTACTAGAACTTCCGTAGAAAGAGTATTGAAGAGATACTCTATTTAAGCATAAGTTTCCAAGTATAATTCAGTCTGTATAGCCAGCAATTCAGTTTAACAGTCAGGTAGACAAGTTACTGTGGTTTTCCACCTTTTCACCCAGTCCTACTATTCAAAGTCTCATACGTATGACCATTCCTAAGAGATAATCTATTCTATCCATGTAAATTGTGAATCCAATTCAGTCCAAGCATCATGTTTCAGATTCATCTATTTAGTCATAACTCAGTTCATAAGAGTTCAGCGCATAATCTCAAATTTTTCCAAGTATTTTAGCTAAGACAGTGCGGTACTCTGGTACAGTCTAAGTCTTGTTACCTCATGATTCGTACTTACCTAAGTTATCACTTCTCAATTTAATATATATGATTGGATCATGAACACTTCAAGTGAATCCAAAATTCTCAGCATGAAACAGCTCCTTGAAGCAAGTAAAGCCAAATCAGCACAGAATTCAGTTTCCTGATAGAAGTTAAATATTTCAGATCAGTTATATCATTTCTTAGAAGACACACCATATCTACATTATTTCATACCTTAAGCTTCAACATTCCTACCCATCATTCGGGAACGAATGGTCCAAAGAGGGAGATAGTGCAACACCCCGCATTTTGGTCTAGAATGAAAACCGTCATTTCTAGGCATAGATGGTCCAAAAGCCTTAAACCCTAAGTAAATTTGGAATTTTAATAAATTATTTAGTGTGGGAACCTATTTGAGCATGAATTGAGAACATAGAAGTCCCTTAACTTAAGGACTAGTTGAAAGCTTTCCTATCGTTCAAGTTTAAGTGAGCGTCAAAACTTGGACCAAGTTCAATCAACCATAAATCCTTATATATGATGAACAGGGTGGTCTACTATATATCAAATGAAATTTCTTTGAGTCGTCTTTCCAAATCCACTAGTTTCACTTTAATGTTGTGTTGGAGTAGAAAGTTATGCTCATTTTACTTTGAAGTGTCTGTCTACCAAAACGTGACGATGAGGATAATGAATTATAAGCTGTGTGATGGCCCGTCAGACCTGGTTGTCAGTATAAGGCAATGAATGGTGAAAACTAGCCCAAAAGTGATGACCTGGGTGATGACTTATGACCTGATTCATGGCCCGTAAACCCTAGTCTTCAACTCACGTAATTATGCAATTTTTTTGGGTTCCTTAGGGGTATTTTGGTCTTTCACTCACTCCAAAAACCTTTCACACGAATTAAATCACCTCTTAAGCATTATTAATCAATCACTATCAGTTTTACAATATCAAAAACTTTATCTTCACTCTTAAATTACGATCAAACTAGGGTTTTCTCCTAGAACAAAAATTCAAGAAAATCAAGTCTTAAGTTTAAGATTTCAAAGGAACTAATCGAGATTCAAGTTCTTCTCTTTAAACTAGTTAATTTGAGGTACGCAGGATTTTCCTAAAATATCATGGGCATAGAAATCATGATTTTAAGAAAGGGGCTTCAGATTTATGAATACATTCATATTTTAGAAGTATTGATGATATTGTTTTGGTTTTTAGGCCTTCCCCTAAATTGATTTCTAATTATATATATATATATATATATATATATATGTAAGCATGTGTTTTAAGGTTGATGATTGTATTGAGAGGTGAATCGTGAAAAATTCCTCTCTTGTTATGATTTTCCTTTACTTATGATATGCTATGAATTGTTTTGAATACATCTTGAAAAGCATGATATGAAATGTCTTGAGTAATGTTATATTTGGGTTATGATTTTGATTTCAAAAGAGAGGGTTGTACATGTTGATAAATTTTGAATATGCATATAATGAAAGAGTGCATGATTTTTTCAAAAGCACGTGACCACCATATGTTTGAAGAATTTTTGCATAGTTTTGACTTATGTTTCAGAACATGAAATCTCTTATACTATTTGTATGTTTGGGTGGTCTGAATTGAGTTTTTGATAAAAGAATCTTGCATGATGCATTATGTCTCAAAAATAGGACTTGCAAGTCTTGGTGTGATTACACCAACTCAGATAAGGCCATGTTAATTCAGAATGGAATAGAATGCATGTTTGAAATTAGATTTTCAAATTTTGAAACTAGAATGATGCATGCTTTAGAACAAACTAAAAATGAGCATAAAGAGAGCTTAGGTGGTTCCCCAAAGAAGGCACGAGTTCAGACAACTCATTGTCCAAAACTGTGATTTATCGATCTGGGTATATTAATATACGCTGGCCTAGTGCCCTGTGGCTTATCAGACTCAGAAACTCCAACCCTTATAGGGCACTTGGGTTGGCGGCTTCCCCGCCGAGTTAATGGTGGATTCCATATAGCCCTTGGAATATCAGACTTGTAGGGGAGTGCCACCTAACTCAAAAGTAATACACATATCAGAAATTGCATTGACAGAAAGGTTTTATGATTATCAAAAATGCCCATGTATTTTGGAATTTATATCCTATATGATGTTTTATGATTAGCTCTCAACTATTTTCTTTATATAAAAAGCTTTGTTTTGGATTGCTCTGCATGCCAGTACATTTGTATTGACCCCCTTCATCCCAGGGTCTAAAACTCAGTTTAAAGGTCCTGCAAAGCCGTAGAGTTTTCAGACATCAGTGATGTGAGCAGTTAGTAAGCCTTCTTTATTCCAGAAGGCCTATGTCTTTCAGATTATGTTATTTATTTTGGTTTAGGTCCACTAGGGTCCTTGTCCCAGTTTCAGACAGTTGTCATTTTCAGATGTAGTAGAGATTTTGCATACTGGTTTAGATGTTTTTTGTTGATATTGGGGTTTTATCCTTCATTGTTAAATTAAATTCAGAGTATGACCATGTTTTTGTATTCGATTATATTTATGTATTTTCTTTTATTATATAAATGTTGTGCATGATTACCGGATAGAGAAGGGCGTTCTGGGCCTTCATGGTTCGAGGTGTCCGTTATGGCCAGGCCCCAGTTTGGGTAATGACACATTATCATTTTAGTATTTATTTTATAATCAACAAAACTAAAACTCTTAATTGGTTACATTTGTAATTAGTTAACCTCATTAGTAACTCTAGAATTAGATTTTTTGCTAAACACTAAGTCCATGTGGGATTGATATCCGAATCAAAAGGGCCAATATATTACTTGAACTAACACGTACACTTGCATGTGCAGTAGGACACAACATCATAGTTTTCCTACAATAATAGTTACCATTTCTACATTCAGATGGCACCTTTTTAGGCTTTGTGTGAAAGGAGGTGTGGATCCCTTATGGGATGGTTTGGCTCTTTCAAGGTTAGGCCTTAGGGCACTGACTTGTTGAGGAGCTCGATTGATCAAGTGTGATTAATTTAGTAGCGAATTGTGACTACTCAGTGTTAGTAGAAGAGTTACGTCAATCAATTAGTTTGTTGTGTGGAAATTATGCTTAATGAGAAGGTTTTGTTCAAGGTATCACCCATGAAGTGTGTAATGATATTTGAGAAGAAAGGGAAGCTAATTTCATCATTTATTGGACCTTTTAAGATACTTGAGAAGGTGGGAGATATGGTCTATACGTGGGATCGACCTCCTAAACCTATCAAAAATTCATCCAGTATGCAATATTTAGATCTTGATGTGATAGCGGCCTTATGATTCATGTGTGATCTAATGTTATTCAGTTGCAATAGATCGTGATTCTCCCTTGAAGGAATAGCCTATTGATGTTTCATATAGGCAAACTAGAAAGTTGAGATCCAAAAATATTTATTTTGTGAAAGTTCACTAAAGACATCGCTTGACTATGAAATCTACGGTGAGAGGTTCAGTCTGATTTATGGAGTAGACACCCTATCACGACCCAATTTCCCAAGTTATGATGGCACCTATTATAACCCACCTGTAGGTAAGCCAACCCGTAGGCCGAAACCGCTGATAATAGGCTACTAAGAGAGAAGGAAGAATATGGAATAAATATAGCAAAAGACTGGATTATATAAAGTAATCCCAAAACCTGGTGGAATCAGTACAAGAGCTTCTAATGTAATAAGATTACAAAATGAGATACTAAGTGGATATATTGATAATACATATCTCAGATAATGACATAGAGACTAGTCTAGTAAATTATAGGAAGAATAGAAATACTCTGAATGCCACAAGTTCACCCTATGTCTCTAAACCATAACTGCTCTACATGACCCACACAATAACGGCGAGAACTTGTACGATGATCTGCAGGTTACAGAAGTGTAGTATGAGTACCAACATGTGGTACTCAGTAGGCAATTGTTGAATGAGCGCCAAAGATAAAGCACATATAAATAGCATACAAGTAGGAATCTAAACTACACCCAAATATCCAAGAACTAACAGAATAAAACTAAGGAGAAAATAAGGAAAAACTATCCTATTCTAGCCATACTCAGGAACTGATAATACCTTGTACTTCTACCTAGCTTGAAATCGTCCCAAGAATGTTAGAAAATTACTTTGAAAGATGAATCCACTTAAGTACACATGGAATTTTTTTAAGATTTTCACTCTTTGTTGAGTGGGAAATTGAATTAGCTTTCCAACGATATCAATTTCGTCCAAATCTGGTATCAGAGTAAAAAGTTATGGATATTTTACCAAGACCTGTCAGAACCACCCAGGTGCAACGGGAAGGTTGGCGGACCATCAACCTAGCGACAGACCGTCCCCTAGACCGTCTCAGCTAAGGCAGTAAGTTAATCTTCAGGATAAGGTGCGACGGACAGGTTGATAGACCGTCGAAATTTCGACAGACCATTGCCCAAGTCGTCGCTACTAAGGCAGTGAGTCCCTATTCTGGTCCACGTGTGATGGTTAGAACGACAGACCATCGAGCCAATGATGGACAGTCGCACGATCCATCACAGATACCGTTCAAAAATGTAAAGTCATTTTTAAAAGGGTATTTCGGTCTTTTTCCACCCGTTTTAACCCCTAATGATGCCAGACCATATCTCATAACTTCATTATTCATCTATAACATCAAATTATGGTTTCTCTCAAAGATCAATCCCCAAGAACAAGAAATCCTAGATGTTTAATTCCAAGTCAATAATTCAAGTTTTCCTCCACCAATCTTCAAGAAATCATCCACCCAGGTATGTCATGTATTGATTCATGGGTCCTTTTCACCCATGAAGCTCAAGAATCTATTTTTGAAATCCAAGTTTTGTTTATTTATGAATGTTTATGATTTGATTGAATTGAAAATTGATGTTCAGGTTGTTGGTTGGCTTCATTCCATGTTATAGACTATTAATTACAAGAATTAATTCTGATATGTGATGATATTCATGATAAACCCTTCAATTTACAAGTTGATTTATGTATCCATGATTATTAGAGGTTTTGATGATTGTATAACCAAAGCATGATCCCCATATGTTTGATTAAATACTCATGTGAAGGAAAAGTTCCATACTAGTATAATAATATGAAATCCCCATTCATGTACAAGTTTATGAATGTCAAGTGTTTGATGAAAAGTCTTAGTCGATGAATTATGGATATATGTGTAGCCATTATGGTTCTTTAAAACTAGTACTTTATGAAATCTCCAACTTATTGTATTATGGATTGTGATGTTGGTCATGTATTCAAGAAACTCATGCTTTGTCAGTTTCTTCCTATCGAATCCTGGAGGTACTTGTACCAAAAAAAATATAGTTGTGTGCCCTGAGCCAGTGTCATGTTTTCAAGATATCCTCAGTCAAGCCATGAACCATACAACTCAGTCAACCATGTGACTCAAGGAAGCTAAGTAATTCAGTAACCTCAGTATTATTCCATCAATTAACGGAACTCAGTGAATTCAGTCTAGTCCAGTTTAATTAATCATGTTCAGTGTCTATCCAGATGGGAGTAAGAATTAGCACTGAGTGAACCCAAGGATAGAAACTACGTAGCCAACGAAGGTTGAGACATTATAGCCTGTTATATGAGGTTAGATAAGGGGCTTAACCTTTTATATGAGGGTTCCCACCGTGCTTACTAGAGTTACCTGTTATATGAGGGTTACTCACAGATTGTCCATACCAGTGGCGCGATATTGACACCCTTCTAATTGGGGTTACAGATTGGACCCCGACTCAGCTATATTACATTTCTTGGGGAATGTCGGTTAGATGACTACTTCCCACAGTTTCAGTTACAGAATCAGGACTGTCAGACACGGTCATTCAATTTCAGTAATAGAACTCAGATAGTTCTATAGAATTTAGGACTATCAGATACAGTCAACTCAGAACAGTGCAAAACTCAGCTAGTTCCATCAGAACTAGACTGTCAGATATAGTTGCTCAGTATCAGTTATTTCAGTTATACGATTATAAGTATCTCATGTTATCAGTACTCCGGCTCAGTAATCATGTTATCACAAACTCAATTACAGTTATTATGTATTCATTCATGCATTCTTACGTTCATGTTATCCAGTCAGTTAGTATCATTCATGCATGTGAACCCTTTGCATTCAACCTACCTCACATGTATACCAGTACATTAAATCATACTGATGCATTTGCGCTATGGTGTTTTATACCATAGGTTCAGAAGCACAAGCTCCAGAGCATCAGTAGCATTCTAGTCTCAGCAGTCAGAGTTAGCAGTGAGTCCTCGCCCTTCGAGGACATGACCATTACTTTATTATCTCATTAATTATTATTTTTCAGTAGTTGGAGTTAGTTGGGGACATGTCCCATCAACTCCTTATTCAGACAATTCAGTCAGTTAGAGGTTTTTCAGACTAGCATGTTCGGACATTTATTTCAGTTGTTTTGGGTATTTCATACCCCCTCCAGATGTTATGTTTTATTAGTTATGTTACAGTTTTGAACCTTATGGGCTTTCATCCTTTCTTTCTGCATTTATACAGTATATTATGCAATGTTTAGAGACAGATATCAATCATGGGTTAGCTTGTGGTCCTTCGGGGTCATGAGCACCGTGTAGCATTTCGGGTACCAAATTCAGGGCATTACAGAACCTCAATACTATACCTTATATCACTGACCAAAAGAGCAAATAAGGATATACAACAGTATACAAGGCGAAGTAATGGATATACAACATGAATAAATAAAGAAAGGAAGGGATATAAGGTTATACCACATTACACACATAGATAGATATACATAATAAAACTAAGGTTAACTAAAAGGTACAACCTATGTCATCACACTAGCATTTTCAGGACTCTTAATAATAGTAGGAACTAGTGCTAAAAAAATTAGGGTCTCTAATCCATATATCTAAACATCAGATAATTACCATAATAAAGAAACCATAAAGAAAGGAATTAGAATATCAGGGTCTAATGCCATCATGCCTAACCATGGTATAATCAGGCGTAATGATATAACCATACTATGAAAGAATAAGAATCATACCTCAAACCTCAATACCATTTTAATAATCAACCTGTCACATACTAATCGTAATAATAACAATAACAATATACAGTTATCGTCTAGTCTAGACAAATAATTAAAAAAGCTCACCATCATATGCCTAGAAGGTTCAATTAATAATCAGATACCATAACTATAAAACCCTCTATAAGGATAATAGATACAAGCACAAAATAGTATACACCACAAGCCATACTTATTACCTATACCTATGCAATCCCCCATAAGGATGATAGATATAGGTGCATATGGTGATAGGAAATGCGTATGAAAGAATAAATGCCAAATAAGTCTATATTACCATGACCAATCGAAGTACCATAAGGTAACCCAGCGTATACACCTCCTTCAGCTCGATGGCTTCCAAAGGTAGGACCTATGACGACCTCTCTTCTCCTATCTCGATGACTCATGGATGAAGGAGCCCCTAGGGTGTTGAGAGTATCTGTATACATCACCTTAGTCACGATCAAGGATTTCTAATAATCATTAATGTCATAATCAATCTCGAACTTTAACAAAAACTTATATCATCAATACCATCACCAATCCACTAGATCCAATACCAGATATATATATATATATATATATATATATATATATATATATATATACATAAAATAGATTGGCTAGAACTGTGGGAAAAATGGTATAACTCCATAAATTCATTTCCTAAGAAAAGCTCTGGAACTAAATCATCATAAAGTGTAGAAAGGGGCCAGAATCTCTCATTCCAGGTAAATAGTAGTAGCAAAATCGTGGACCAAAATCTATCTCAGTTAAGTCTCTAAATTATTATTTTTAGGCTCAAAGGCTCATAATCCATTCATTAAGATAGTACCATTGCCATTATGAGGAAATCCATTTTAAAAGTGAAAAACTAGAATAAATCCCTTTTTAAGAAAAGAGTAATGAAGTCATATTTTAGCTGGAATCATACCATTTATCGTCTAAGTGATCATGATTGTACTGAATCTTGGCATGCCATTACCAATTGTCAAACAATACAATTATAAGTATCAATATGTCAATAAACTATGACCACATCCTTTATAAGGATAGAATACTTCCCAAAATTCAACCAATATCATAATCAAGACCTCGATCCCAATATATAAATATATATGATTAACCATAACATTATAATTTGGGGAAAAACCATTACAATCAACCAAGTCACATAGCAACCTTATACTATTGGTTCATTAGTCTCAACTATGTCTAATAGGATATCAAAAAATATAAGTCTACAAAGCTAACATAGGTCTTCGCTAAAGATGACTAGAAGGGCCCACTTCTAATTTGTGAAATCCACTTTAGACAAGCTTCTAACCCGGCCTAGGCTGAGGCATCTAAATACACTTCTAGATGTTAAATAAGTCATAATTAGCACTAAGATAGAAATTTCACCTGGATCATGAGCAACTGAGTTAATTCCACCTAAATTATAGTTCAAAGATAGCCAAAATAATCCAAATAAGACTAATCATACTAATCATGCTTCCAACACCTAAATCTCATCCCATATATAGAATAATATCATAATCATACTACGAATTATCTTTGTCTATAAAGAGAGTAATAGGATTATCAAAGTAAAATAAGTATTTCAACTTCAAGGTCAAATACCCCTTTAGTACCAAACTCATAAATTAGACTAAGTGACAGTGTTCTACCCATAATCACACCCTAACATCACCATTTAACATGCAACATATATCAAACACCATCTTAAGAAGAATAGTAGACAAAAACATACCTCAATGTTGAACCAAAACCCTTGGATCACCCATCAATCTCCCATTATCACTCCATAATCCCAAAATGTCATCATCACACTATAAAATTTATAACCTACACGTTAGGAGTGAAATGATACCCATATTGCTATATTAAGGGTTGGGTCAAATTTTGAGTCAACAACAGGTCTGCGAGGCCTGCAAACGAAATCCATAATTGAATCTGTCATGTTGTGCCTAGAAGGACAAGGTATGTGTGCTTAAATATTGAGCACAAATGGACCACAAATCGGGACTCAAATCAACCCTTAAAATTTAGGAATCCAAACCCTAATTTCTAAGAATTTATACCAAGAATTAGGATGGAAATTGAAAGAATAATTAATGAGAAATGACCAAGAAGAGTTAGGTTAGCATACCTTAACCTAGGTAGAGGATTTCCCATTTTTTCCCTTCTCTGGTCTCTCAATTTGGTGTAAAAATAATGATTGGAATGGAAGAAAATCAGGTGGAGAAAGGGAATAAATAGGATACAAGTGTTGCTAAAGCACCTACTGCTAAAGTGGTAACATGGCCACTCAAACAGTCTGGCGATAGTAGCGGGTGCCGCTAAAGCTGCCCTAATGGTACTAAAGTAGGCACCGCTTTAGCGGCTATTGGATGTTAAAGCACACCATCGACAAGGGATAGGGCTGTTTTAAAGAGACCCAATTGGTATTTAGGCAGACCTTTTAGGTACCATCCACCAGCTATTTACCAAGTCCAAAATAGAGTTCGACCAGGTGCTTAGGACTCAGTCGAAACCCCGTGTGTGCAAACAAACTATGCTACCATACCAAATTCGACATTTCTAATTCAATGAAACCATTAAAACTTTTAGCTTATATTATTTTGACGAAGTGTGGGGCCCATACCTATAGTTGTATTTTAACATAATCCGCTCAATAACCTAAAATGAGTTCGAAAGCCTTGAGACCTAAATCAAGGGTCCCCAAATCTAAAATCGATGTTCCAAAGCTAATGGTCTTGTCGGAATTCTCATCCGAGGTCATCTAACTAGGATTTTTGGTCTGAGACCAAATCGTAAACAATGAAAGTTCCAAATGAATGAATGGGCCTAAAATCCAAATGAACTATCCGATAATCAAACTGACAGTTTCAGCAAGTCATAAATAACCTGTAGCCATTGTGCGAATGCTCAAAATCCTGGAAGTGCATGCAAATCAAGGAAATGACCTAGAGGGTCGTAACAATATACACTAGTAAAAGGACTTTGATCCACAAAAGTCAATGGATAGAAAGATCACAAAAGCTTGAAGGAATGAGGTACTGGGCCCGCATGTTCCAAGCATGACTTTCTAGGTAACCTTTAAGAAGATACGATGCGTTTAAGAGATATTTCCATAGATATCCCTATTCCAACCAAATTCCTTTCCTCACTTCTCAAACAACCAAAACTCAACCTCATCCACCAACTGGCCTTTAACTAAATTGAGGTTTACTGATGCACGTAAATCCAAACCATGAAACACCGATACCACACTGTTGCTAGAACAATCAAAAAAACCTCATCCAATACTAAGGCAATCCTAGGCATGAACCATGACATCATTTCCAAAATCCATATAAACTTATTTTTGCCTTTCTAAATCTGCTATCCACTCCAAACTAAGAATAAAGTTACATGAGTCCTGTTTACATAATTCTATCACACTAAATTTGAAGAAGAAAAGTTAATCCACCAAAAATCCATATTGGCAAGCATAAAAATAAGATCATAAGACGCTATCTAGGCACACAAATAGAGATAACTAAGGTCTGCAATTTATGACGTGCTAAACTAGTTTGAATGACCATCGAATCTAGAAAAAAAAGTCTAAAGCACAACTACTCACCGCTGAACAATCCGTTCCAAGATGACCCATCAACCAAGAATGAAGCCATGGGGAATCCAACTCAAGTATACTCTCCCACCGAGTAAATCATCCAAAAATTATGGCAAAAACTAAAAATTAAGGTTAAAGGTGAAGAGACCAATGTCGTGTCCATGGACTATCATCTAAATGTGTATCAACTATAATCCATCTGTACTGATAAATACTAAATAGGTAATCACAGAGTTGGCTTAATCATCCTATAGATGAAGTCCCAACTAAGGCTAATCCAAAAATAAAGTCTTCACCCAAACTCTATAACTCTAAACTAAAATCTCGATACCAAGGTTAAATCGCTCGATCTCAACTACCCAAACCAAACCTGAAGATGGATAAGCATCCACACTAATATTCTATCATAACCTCCAAATCTCTATTCTAAGTTGTCAAATCCAAAACTGAGTTAACAAACCTGAACTAAAGCCAAATACTTAAATCGACCTTACTATTCAAATTAGACATGCCCTTATTAAATAATGTCGAGCCAAAATCAAAACATAGTTGAACAATAAAATTACAACAGAGGATAAATCACCAGTTGGAAACTTAAGCAACCAACTTTATATACACTAGAGGGCACAAAATATAGATTTAGAACAATAATCACAAGGGAGGATAAATCACCAATTGAAAACACAAACAACTAACTCTACATCCCATAGAGGGCATGAACCACCAAAGCATACTCTAAAACTCTTCAAGGCTACAAACTGTACTAGAGATAACTGAAACTCTATCAACTTAGAGAAACCCAACTTAAGGTGGGAATTCCTAAATCAAATACTCTACCTCATCAAGGAATATTCGTAGACATATATCACCAAGGATAAGCACTCCACTAAGTCTTATTAGGTCAAACAAATTCCAAAATAAGGATTTCTTAAATGCACCAAAGTAGAACAACCTTAACCTAAAAAAATCTATAAATCACATTGCCGAAGAAGAAAGCACCAAATCTCAACACCAATGCCAAGGTCAAGACCACTACTAGAAAATGAATCAAGCAACTCAAGATAATGAATGTCTAATTTTCTAACTAGGAATAGATCATTAGCAAAATCAACTATCTTCAACTCCATAACTCCACTTAGATAAGAACCACATCATGGCAAGAATATAGTATCCAACTCCACACCAATACCAAGAGTAAATCATCACCCGAAAACAAACCCAACAAATCTAAAAAAATGAATTTAATATGTTTTCTTGCCACATCCAAAAAATGGACCCTAAAATGGTCAACCTCAAAAATAGTTTAAATAGAGAGGGATAGCCTAAGCTAAAATCTAATAAAAACCAAAAGGCAAGTCTAACACTCTCAAACCTAGAAATGAACAGTAGAGCCAATTGTCATCTCTAGAACCACGACAAAACCAAGGAATGTCAACTTACCTTCACTACCATAATCACTTCCAAACTTATCTGGCATAGCCAACAAAAGAGAAGATTGACCAACCTTACATTACTATATGAGAAAAATCATTTAACCAAGCCAGCTGCCCAAGACAATCAATAAGAATTGTGAGGAAAAAAATTAAACTAGATACTAATAGTCTAGTCGTCTACCAAGCGAGGATCTATTAGCATAAAATAATAATAATAATAATAATAATAATAGAAATATAACATCAACATACAAGAATAGGCGATACCAAAATAAAATCAATAATAAGAACCATTATAAGGCCATAAGAAGGACAATATGCCAAGGTAAGTGGGACTTGAACCCAAATGCTACACCCCTAAGGAAATATCACACTAATCTACTCTATCTAGTACAAAAAGAAATAATCTATAGGTGTAGCCATATAATCATAAACACTATATGAGGGAACACAACATTTTATATAGACCTACCATGGCATTCAATATTCGATGGGTACGAGAACCCTAATAAACACAAATGAAAAGAAAAGGAAGGAAATAAAAGTGCACCTATCAGGGAAAAATATGAAGTCACATACCTGATATATCTGAGGGAGAACTAATATAAATGGGTCCAAACTCAGACTGAGCAACTGAATCATCAATTGAGGTGCTAAGCACAATGCCTCCAATGGACGATGTCATAACACCATAAGACTAATCTGAATGAGCTGAATGACCAATAATCCAATATTGGGGACACTCTCTAGACTAGTTATTGATCTTTCTACAGTTATAACAAACCTTTAAGTCATAACCTCATGAGAGACATGAGCTAACCCCAACTTACTGACCAACTAACATTGAGGGCACCCTCTACTAAAATGATAAATGTCCCATCTTGCCACAACCAAAAAAATCTCCTAGAATACATTTAGGTACTGCCCCTATTAATCCAAAATGGCCAGCACAACCTAAAAATCCAAACCAAAAACTCCACAAGGTCTAAAAAGAACTCTACCCTTTGTAATCACCATGACTAATCTAAGAGCCACCCAAAGTATAACTTGAGAATTACTCAAATAATTGAATTCTATCTCTAGCTGTAATGTATCCATAAAAAGACTTGGGATCCCCAATTCTAAATCTTCAAAGGCTAAAGTTATCATGAATTCTATTGGAGCATAGGCTAGACACAAATCTTTTAACTGATGCTGAAGCTATTTGACATCCATCCCTAACTCCCTGGTTAGATATTGCACTAAAGCCTTGAGAACACTTGTCAAATTCATATCTATCGTAATACCCTGAGTCTGTACCACAGATGTTATACAGTGCTTGTGACCCCAATGGACCACAAGCTAACCCATTACTGATATCTGCTATGAGCACTAAAATATGGTACTGTAATAAATGCAGAAAAATAGGCTGAAATGCCATAAGGTTCAAATTTTATAAATACTAATAAAATATATCATCTATGATAATATCTGCAAAATTGAATACTAACTAAAAACTAGTCTGAAAATCCTCTAATCTAAAACTATTTGAAAATGGAGTTGATAGGACAATCCCCCCTAAATATGTCTACTGAAATGCTGAGTCTACTTAAATAATAAAATAAAAAATAACCTTGAATGATAAGGACTCACTACTAATCTATTGTTGTTGGCTGAATCTGAATTTATCTATGCGCGGTTGGGAACCTCAGCGTCTGAACCTTTGATATGAGACATCATAGTACAAAGAAAGAGTATGTACCAGTACGTGGAATGTACTGGTATGCTAGATAAGGTAAGGTTGAATGCAAGGGTATATATGCATGAACAATAACTGACTGTATGATATAGAGTAACTGAATATGAGTGTACATGGATAACTGATACTACTATAAATACTGAGTGTGCACTAATGTGCATATAGATAAATACTATGACTAAGCTTGACTAAAGCTAAGTCCTAAATTCTGATACTGAGTAACTGATATCTGAAGTTACTGATAATTGATTTACTGATATTGGTTGATTGTATTTGATAGTCCTAATTCTGTAGAACTGGAATGAGTTCTATTCTGAAGACTGAAACTGAGACTATGGAAGACAATCATCTAACCGACATGCCCCAAATAAGACAAGATAACTGAATTGGGATCCAACCTGTGACCCTATTTGGAACGGTGTCAGCACCATGCCATGGTTAAAGACAAGATGAAGAGTTACCCTCATCGGGTAGGTACTCTAATGAGAAAAGTGGAACCCTCATCTGTCAGGTTAAAACACCTCATCAACCCTTAAATGTCAGGTTAGATATCTCAACTTATGTTGGCTACATAGTTCTGGAACACAAGGATTGCTTCTAAGAATCACACCCTCTACTGGCAGGTGAACCCTCATCCTTGGGTTCACTCGGTGTTAAATCCTACTCCCAACTGAAACACACTGAACTGATTATACTAAATTGATACTGAGTTTATGGAATTTACCTGAGTTCTATAACTGACTGAGTTCTACTGAGTTTTGTAACTAACTAAGAGTACTACTGATCGTGACATGACTGAGATTCTATAACTGGCACTGGATGTAGGCACACAGCTAAATTATTAGGTATTAAATACCCCTAGGACTCAATAGCATCAAAAATAAAGCATAATATACTCTTGAAAATCATAATCATTCATAGAGACATTTTCTCAAGCACTTGTAGGGCATAAGCTTATAAATATAATAACATGCCATGATTTCATTAATTCATTCATATGGACATTCTATCAAACACCTAGAGAGCATAACTTAATGCATATAATCATGATTAACACATAAGCATGGCAATTACAATGCCCTAACTTGCAAATTCATAGATTATGACATGGGAATTTCACAATTCAATGAACATGCTTTTAAAACCTCATGGAATCTATAATTAATCATGAATTGGAACTCATTTAATATCTAGAACACTAATACAATAAAATTTCAAGTATGTAAATCATGAATCGTCGATCTTGAAGTTATAAAAGTAGATTCGTAAACTCTACGGGTGAAAGAGACCCATAGATGAACACCTAACATACCTAGGAATATTTGTTCTTGAAGGTTCTTAAAGAAATTCTTCAGTTTTGACCTTGATTCTTGAAGCTAAGATTTTGTATTTTTAGAGAGAAAGCTTTAATTTTTTGAGAAGACTAAGTAAATAATGTCATAATAGGGTATTTAGGCCTTTAATATAGTGTTTAGGCTGACTGGAATGAGGGGAAAAGACCTAAAAGCCCTTGAAAATTAAATCTCAGAATTAACTAAAAATTCTCAATTTTCACCCTTGGTGCAATGCGGCGCTATTGCGCAGTGTCTCTGGGAAATGACAACTGGGAATTGAGGTCTTGGCGTGATGCAGTGTGATCGCGGCACCCCTTTAGTTCCAAAATCTGGACTCATCGTGACGCGGTGGGATCGCATTAATAATCTAAAAGTGACAAACATGAAAATGAGCCTTGGCGCGAATGCCAATATCACAGAGCACACTGTAAATGGACAATTGTCATTTTGACATACTCCATGATGCGCTACAGGCTTGAATGATGGTGTTTAATGACTACAACTTAAAATAGGTATAAATTCTTACCTGGTTATCGAATTTAGGAAAATTTGATATCTTGGAAAGCTAATTTAATTTCCAAAGCAATGGCAGGCTCTAAACTGAAAAATGCTGAGTATTTTAAAAATTTTATATTAGATAACTCATTAATAGAGGGTTAAGGTAAGCTTGAGAAATACAGGGTATTACAATATCTCCCCCTTTGGTACATTCATCCCCGAATGAAACTAATAAAGCTAAGACACTAATAGACTAAGTTTATATTCTAAACTTACATATCTGATGCATGACTGCACGACTAAACTGATTCATGAATGCATGACTGAATATGCAATGGTAATGAATACCTAGTTTATAATTATATCTGAATAAGGAACTGAGTTAAGCTAAGGAAGACTGTTACCTTAAGTTGGATCTAACTTTGTGGAGAAGAGGAGAGGATACTTGGTCCGTATATCTGCTTCAGTTTCCCAAGTAGCTCCCTCAATAGACTAATTCCATCAAAGAACTTTGACTATGGGAACTTCTTTGTTCCTCAGTCTACGAATCTAATAATCGAGGATCGAGACTGGAACCTTTTTGAAAGAAAGATCATTCTAAATATTTACATCCTCTAAAGGAAGTATAACTGCTCGCTCACCAATACATTTCTTTAGACAGGAGACATGGAACACTGGGTGCACTGAAGCTAGATCTGAAGATAACTCAAGTTCATAAGCTACCTTTCCAAAACGGCTAAGAATTTTGTAAGGACCAACATATGGGGGACTGAGCTTTCCCTTCTTACCGAACCTATTTACCCCCTTTATGGGAGAGATTTTTAAGAATACAAAATCATCGATCTCTATTCTAGATAATTTACTGAACACGTATAAATAGGAACATGAGAATCGAACTAAGTCTAAAATATGTAATATCCTGTATTTCTACCTAGCTTGAAATCATCCCAAGAATGTTACAAACTTACTTTGGAAGATGAATACACTTTTGTACACGTGGAATTTTTAAGATTTTCACTTTTTGTTGAGTGGGAAATTTAATAATATTTCCATTGATACCTATTTCGTCCAAATCCGGCATCGGAAGAGAAAATTATGGTTGAAATATAGAAAGCAGTAAAAACTACCAAGGTGCGACGATAAAGGCAGATGGACCACCGAGCTAGCGACGGACCATCACCCAAACTGTTGCAGCAGGGGCAATGAGACCGCATTCTACCTATGAGTAACGGCTCAGGCCAATGGACCATCGAGCTAGCAATAGACCATTGCTCATGCCATCGCAACAGAAGCAGTAAGCCCCTATTCTACCCAAGTATGACGGTCAGGACCGACAAACCGTCGACCCAGCGATGGACCGTCACACCCACCATCGCATAGTTTGGTTAGTTATTTTATGTCATTTTAAAAAGGTAATTGGGTCTTTTTCCACCTATTTTAACCCCTAATTATATCATACCATCGCTCATAATTTCATTATCCATCTACAACATCAAAAATTAGGGTTTTCTCTCAAAGATAATCCCCAAGATCCAAATCCTTCTTTAAGAAACTAAGAGATTCAAGTTTTTCAAGTCCAAGAACTTTAAGAAACTCACAGCCCAGGTATGTCATATGTTGATTCATGGGTCTCTTTCACCCATGAAGCTTAAGAATCTCTTTTCAAAATCTACGATTTGTGTATTTATGAATGTTCATGATTTAAATAGAATTGAAATTCATATTCATGATGTTGTGGAGTTTTGATTCATGCATAATAATTATGATAAACCCCCTTCAATTTACAAGTTGATTAATGTATCCATGATTATTAGATGTGTTGATGATTGTATAACCAAAGCATGCTCCCCATGTGTTTGATTAAATGCATATGTGAAGGAAAAGTATCATACTAGTATAATAATATGAAACCCCCATTCATGTACAAGTTCATGCATGTCAAGTTTTTGATGAAATATCTTAGTCAATGAATCATGAATATATGTGTGGCCATTGTGGTGCCCCATGTGTCTGATTAAATGGCTATGTGAAGGAAAAGTGTCATACTAGTATAATAATGTGAAACCCTCATTCATGTACAAGTTCATGCATGTCAAGTGTTTGATGAAATATCTTAGTCAATGAATCATGGATATATGTGTGGCCATTGTGGTGCTTTAGAACTTGTACTTTATGAATTCTCCAACTTATTATATTATGGATTGTTGATGTGATCATGTATCAAGAAAGTCATGCTTTGTTAGTTTTATGCTATTGAGTCCTGGGGGTACTTGTACCCGACAATTTAGTTGTATGCCTAAAGCAAGTGTCAGTTTTCACAATACTCTCAGTCAAGCCATGATCCATAGAACTCAGTCAGTTATGTGACTCAGGAAAACCCAAAAATCTTAGCAATCTCAGTAGTTCAGTAATCTCAGTGATCTCTATAATCTCGGTAACCTCAGTATTCCTAGTAAATCTCAGTAATTTTAGTACTCTCAGTCAGTCCTCAAATCTTAGTAGTATTCCGTCAGTCAACAGAACTCAGTGAACTCAGCTTAGCTCCGCTAAACAATACCATTAGTATCAGTTCAGTTAAGTTAATTAGTTCAGTGTCTATTCAGTTGGAAGTAGGATTTAGCACAGAGTGAACCCAAGGATGGATACTCACCTATTATTCTGTGGAGGGTGTGATTCTTAGAAGCAATCCTTGTATTCCAGAATTATGTAGCTAGCATAGGTTGATATGCACCCTACTTATTTAGGGATTTATACATCTCATTTGGGTTACCTACTAGGAAGGGTTGACGGAAGAGCTCCGTGTCAGAGAGCGTATATTCACAGCTTGTCTTTACCTATGGTACGGTATTGACACCCATTCAGCTGGGGTTACAAGTTAGACCCCACCAATTTAGTTTTGGGGTATGTCGGTTAGATGTTACCTCCCACAGTTTCAGTTTAAGTCTCAGTCTCAGTCTCAGAAAAAGAACTCAGATAGTTCTTCAGATTTAGGACTGTCTGATACAGTCAACGCAGTACATTACGAAACTCAGCTAGTTCCATCAGAATATAGACTGTCAGATATAGTCACTCGGTATTAGCTATATTAGTTATCAGTAACTCATATTATATATATATATCCAGATACACGAATAACAGGTACAGTCAACCAGACCAGTTCTTCATAACTAGAACCGTCAGAAATAGTTATTTATGTATCAGTAACATATTAGCAGTCCCTCAGTATTCAATAATACAGTATCAGTTTCTCACTTATTAGTGACTCAGATATCAATATCAACAACTCATTTATTCAGTATCCCAGTATTCACATACCCAGACATCAGTAAATCAATGATTATCAGTAAACTCACTATTCAGTCCTATCATGATCTCAATTATAATTATGTGGTTATGCAAGTATTCTCACATTTATGTTATTCGGTCAGTTAGTATTGTTCATGCATATGAACCATTATATTTAACCTACCTCACATATATACCAATACATTCAATCGTATTGATTCAATTGCGCTATGGTGTTTTATACCATAGATTTACAAGAACAAGCTCCAGAGCATCAGTAGCATTCCAGTTCCAGCGGTCAGAGTTAGCGTGATTTCTCATCCTTCGAGGACGTGATCATTACTTTGTTATTTCATTAACTAGTTTATTTTAGTAATTGGAGTTAGTTGGGAACATAGTTGGGGAATTTACGTCCCCCCGGAGAATGTTTACTTAACTGGGATTCTGAAGAAAAACTGAGACAATGCATGGGGCACCTGCAAACTGATTCGTGACTGAATATCTGGGATCTAAAACTGAGGCATGACATATAAAATAGGCTGAATACGCAATTAACTGGTTGCTCTATCTTGGAATGGTTACATTCATGAGACTTAGGATTGTACAACTAGATGGAAAGATAGGAAAATATATGAACTTGTCCGCCTGACTACTAAACTGAATTGCTGGTTGTACGGACTATCTCATGCTAAAAATTTTTACCTAACTGGAGCATTTCTTGACACTTTTTCTATAAAGCTCTATAGACTTTAGGGGGCAAGAAAATCTTGGCATGGTCTGAATAAGACATCTGAATAAGGAATATATGAGGCAAGGCCTACGAAACATCATCTAAGTTAGGGTGACTAAGCCATATGCACTACAACTATAATTTTTTTTAAGCTTAGAAATATTCCTCAAATACTTTGTCAACTATACTCTCTACCTTATTATGGCACTTTACCTGAGACTACTAAAAATGTCCACATAGGCACTGAGCATGAATACATAAACATACTAACTTATATAATTAACTGAATGACTGATAGTTGGATGCTGGTCATGTAAGATTGAACTGTACATAACCTGAAATACTAGACTAAAACTATAGAGTACAATGTATCTAAGATAAGGACTAAATGAGGAACATGTCAGAACTGAGCATGAATTCTTTGAAATGGTATTATCTAGGAATGCAGGACTAAGCGTATGAAATGATTCTGAAATACTGAGATACTAACAACAGAACAATTGATAACTGTATGTGTTGGTCAAGGAAACCTGAAACTAGACTGAGTCTGGAACTAAATGTTGAACTGAGCATACTGTAAAGCATAAGTACATGAGTCATGAGCTGCATGAACTTAGTTTAGAGTTTCTGTTTTCATGGAACATGATTCAAAACATTGAGTGAACCTGAACTCCTTATACTAGGAACTACAAGGGTACATGATATTCATTGATGTGCACGAATATTGGCTTTGATTGTAGAGCAGACATGTACTGTGTGAGTAGACATCATGATAGCTGAAGTGCAAAACTTTGCATTGAGGTAAGGACGGGTTGGCATCAACCTCTCCTACTACTTTTCTACACATGTTAGAATAACTACTAAAATTTGAAAGCCTCACTTAGTTACCTGTGCTACCATCTCCCCCTTAGCTTAAAGTTATTATTCTAAGACTGTGAGGCACTTAATAAACTCTAAATTGAACTGAAACCACTTTAATCTAGATTCTAATATATGGCAATACTCAAAAACACTAAACTCGACTACTCTTGATAATGTAAGGTCCACTGCTAGTACTTCCTCCTGATATATGATTCTTAGCTTTCTATTGCCTCAAAAATGATCATATAGTGACCTCAACACAGATTAACTTAGAATTCCCAACTTCTCTTTTTACTAGTTCAATCTAGAGATTTAAACTTAAATCAACTGAAATTGAGGTACTACCTATTCATTCAATGATTGGTCCATCAGGAAACTAAAATAGAATAACTCTATTACTGGAATTAGCTGAAGAGATTTTTTGAATTATTGTAATCGAGCAATTTTTGTATACTCATCTAGCTGGAATAGATTTATCTACTGAGGTAAGCACTAAGAAAGGTCCTGTTAAGATTTTCTAGTCTGACTTAAAGTTGACTGCCATGCAAAGAGTTACAAAAGACAGAGAAGCTCCTGGATCTAATAAGGCATGAATATGTAAATAGAATATCTGTAACATACCAGTGACGACATTAGAAGAATTTTCTTGATCTTGTCTGGACTGAAGTGCATAAAGCTTGTTTAGGCGTTGCCTACTGGTGGCACTTGAAGAGGCACCTTGCTGATTCGGGCGACCTGACTGAGCTGAAGGACGATTATACTAACCCTTAAAACCTGACTAAGGACAATCTCTGACTAGATTTGTTATGTCAAAACAACATGGAAGGTTTAGGTCATGAAAACTCGGGGGTTTATAGTGCATCTCCCTGTAATACCCCGTACTTCTACCTAGCTTTAATTCATCTCAAAAATGTCAAAGATTTGTTATAAAGATGAATCCATTTTTATACATATGGTATTTTTAAGATTTTAACTTTTTATCATGTGGGAAATTGAATAAGATTTCCATCGATACTAAATTCACCTAAATTCAACAACCGAGTAAGAAGTTATAATGATTTAAATTTCAAAAGTGAAACACCATCATCTCAGTCAGTGGCACGTCGCACTATAAGACAAAATAACATTTGTCAATTTCCAGTAAGACTCCGTAATTACATCATGTCGCGGAGGGCTCCTAAATCCCAATTGTCAAATTTTTGGGAAGCTCGGCGATGACCCCGCATCATACTAGCGTCTTATTTCCCAGTTGTCAAATTCCAGTGACACGGAGCGATAGTACCGCATCGCGCCAGGAGTCCAGGTTGGGAAATTTTTATAAAATTTAAAAGATGCGTTCATAGTTAAATGAGTCTTTTCCCGTGATTTTAGTTCAGCCTTAAACACAAAATTTAACCCTACATGACCTAAGGATATCATTATTCACTCTATTTTTTCCAAATTGAGTTACTCTCTCTCAAACTAAGAACCCTAGTTCTCAAATTCAAGTGCCAAATCATAAAAACTCTCCATCAATCCTTCCAAATTCATTAACTCAGGTATGTATAGCGTTCATTCATGGATTCCTTTCATCCATGAAGCCCCAAAAAATCAAGTTTTAAATCATGTATTATGAATATTATGTTGTGGGTTGATTATGTTTATGTGATTATTGTTGTATGATTCCCAAGTGGGAATCTTTAAGTATTTTTATGAAATTACGTTAGTATATGAGTTTAATTCCATGATTGAGTGGTTTATGATGTGTTAATTGATGATTATACCCATGCCCTAAGTGGTGCATATAAGGTGTTTGATAAAATGCCTAGAATACTAGAAATCATGTAATATAGTTCAATTGTGACTTAAGTGATGGATTCATATTTTACCCTTATATTCAAAGAACTCTCATGCTATAAATGTGCCTTGTAAATGTTTGTTGGATTGCTCATGAATTAGCCTTATGAAATTACACCATATTTACATAAAATCCTATTCATGTATAAGTTTGTGATAACCATGTACTTCATGAAATCCCTAACCTATTGTATATGGATTGTTGATGTTGGTCATGTATTCAAGAATGTCACGCTTTGTCAGTTTCCATCTATCAAGTATTGGGGGTGCTTGTACCGAACAAGTTAGCTGTGTGCCTAGAACCAGTGTCATGTTTTCACGATATCCTCAGTCAAACCATGTTCAGTAGAATTTCGTCAGTCAGGTGACTCAGGAAACCTCAGTAATCCCAGTAATGTCAAAAAGCTCAGTACTTCAGTAATCCCAGTAGTATTTTGTTAGTCAACAAAACTTAATGAACTCAATCCAGTTCAGTTCAGTTAAAGTTGTTCAGTGTCTATTCAGATAGGAGTAGGTTTTAGCACTGAGTGAACCCAAGGATGAGGACACACACTGACAATTGAGAGTGAAATCCTTAGAAGCAATCCTTGCATTCTAAAACTATGTAGCCTACACAGGTTGAGACATCAACACTGACAGATGAGGGTTGATGAGATGGATAAACACTATCAGATGACAATCCCACCATTCTCTTTTAGGGACACTATCAGATGAGGGTCACCCACAGCTTGTCCTTACCAAGGGTGAGGTATTAACACCCTTATAATTGGGGTTACAGATTGGACCCCAATACAGCTATATTGCATTATTTGGGGCATATCAGTTAGATGACTACTTTCCACAATTACAGTTTCAGATTCAGACTCAGTAATAGAATTGAGATAGTTTTGTAGAATTTAAGACTGTCGAATACAGTTAACTCAGAACAATATAGAACTCAGTTAGTTTCATCAGAACCTAGACTATCAGATTCAGTCACTCAATATCAGTTATTCTAGTTATACAGTTATCAGTGTCTCATGTTATCAGTACTCAAACTCCATAATCATTTTATCACGAACTCAATTACAGTTATTATGTATTCATATCTGTATTCTCATGTTCATGTTATCTAGTCAGTTAGTGTAGCTCATGCATGTGAACCCTCTTGCATTCAGCCTATCTCACTTGCATACCAGTACATTCAATGTACTGACGCATTTGTCCTATGGTATTTTATATAATAGGTTCAGAAGCACGAGCTCCAGAACATTAATAGCATTCCAGTAACCAGCAGTGAGTTCTCATCCTTCAAGAACATGAGCATTATTTTCTTATTTCAGTACTTAGTCTGTTTCAGTAGTTGGAGTTATTTGGGGACATATCCTATCAACTCCTTATTTAGATAGTTAGAGGCTTTTCAGACTATCATGATTAGACTGTTATTTCAGTTGTTTTGGGTATTTCATACCCCACTCAGATGTTATATTTTATCAGATATTATGTCTCAGTTTTGATCCTTATGGCCTTTCAACCTTTATTTCCATATTTATGCGGTATATTATGCAGTGTTCAGGTACAGATATTAGTCATGGGTTAGCTTATGGTCCTTCAGGGTCATGAGCACCATGTAGCATTCTGGGTACTATATTTGAGGCATTACACTCCCCCTTGGTACTTTATGTCCCCCCGGAGAATATTGAGTTGACTGGGATTCTAAAGAAAAATTGAGACGATGTATGGGACACCTACGAACTGATTCATGACTGAATATCTAGGATCTAAAAATGAGGCATGACATATGAACTGGGATGAATACACAACTACCTGGTTGCTCTATCTTAGAATGGTTACATTCATGAGACTTCAAATAGTACGACTAGATGGAAAGATGGGAAAACATATAAACTTGTCCGCCTAACTACTAAACTGAATTGTTGGTTGTACGGACTATCTCAAGCTAAAAATTTATACTCAACTGGAGCATTTCTTGACACTCTTTCTATAAAGTTCTATAGACTTTAAGGACCACAAAATTTTTGTATGGTCTGAATAAGACATCTGAATAAGGAATATATGAGGCAAGGCCTATAAAACATCATCTAAGATAGGGTAACTAAGCCATATGCACTACAACTATAAATTTTTGTAAGCTTAGAAATTCTCCTCAAATACTCTGTCAACTATACTCTCTGCCTTATTACGGCACTTCACCTGAGACTACTAAAAATGTCCACATAGGCACTTAGCATGAATGCATAAACATACTAACTTATCTAATTAACTGAATGACTGATAGTTCGATGTTGGTCATGTAAGATTGAACTGTACATAACCTGAATTACTGGACTGAAACTATAGAGTACTATGCATCTGAGGTAAGGACTAACTGAGGAACATTACGTAACTGAGCATGAATTCTTTGAAATGGTATTATATTGGAATGCAAGACTAAACGCATGACATGATTCTAAACTACTGAGATACTGACGACTGAATAACTGATAATTGAACATGTTGGTAAAGCAAACCTAAAGCTAGACTGAGTCTGGAACTAAATGTTGAACTGAGTACACTGTAAACCATGATTACATGAGTCATGAGATGCATGAACTTAGTAAGGAGTTTATGTTTTCATAGAACATGACTTAAAACACTGAGTGAGATGAACTCCCTATACTAGGAACTATAAGCGTACATGATATTCATTGATGTGCACTAATATGGGCTTTGATTATAGAGAAAACATGTACTATATGAGTAGACATCATGATAGATGAAGTACAAAACTTTGCACTGAGGTAAGGATGGGTTGCGCATCAACCTCTCCCACTACTTATCTACATATAATGGCATTACTACTAAAATCTGAAAGCCTCACTTAATTACCTGTGCTACCATCTCCCCCTTAGCTTAAAGTTGTTATTCTAAGATTGTGAGGCACTTAATAAACTATAAATCAAACTGAAACTACTTTAGATTCTAAGATAAGACAATACCCGTAAACACTAAACTCATTATGAAGAATTACACTCGATAATGTAAGGTCCACTGCTAGTACTTCCTCCTGAAACATGATTCTTAACTTTCAATTGTCTCAAAAATCATCGTTTAGCAACCTCAACACAGATTAACTCAGAATTCTAAACTTCTCTTTTTACTAGTTCAATCTAGAGATTTAAACTTAGATCAACTGAAACTGAGGTACTACCTATTCATTCAATGATTGGTCCATCAAGAAACTAAAAAAAAAAAATCTATTACTGAAATTAGCTGAGGAGATTTTCTTAATTACTGTAACCGAGCAATTTCTGAATACTCGTCTGGCTAGAACGGATTTATCTACTGAGGTAAGAACTAAGAAAGGTTATTTTAAGATTTTCTAGTCTGGCATAAAGTTGACTACCATGTGAGGAGTTACAAAAGATAGTGAAGCTCCTGGATCTAAAGTCATAAATATGTAAATGGAAGATTTGTAAGGTACCAGTGACGACATGAGGAGAATTTTCCTAATCTTGACTGGACAGAAGTACATAAATCCTATTTGGGCGTTGCCTACTTGTGGCACTGGAAGTGCAACCCTGCTTATTTGAGCAACTTGACTGCGCTGAAGGATGATTATACTGACCCTGAGAACCTGATTGGGGACAATCTCTGACTATGTGGTCTGGCTTACCACACCCGAAACAAACATCACTGCCAGCTCTGGAGACACTCTTAGGGTTTTTACCACATTACTAACATAGAGGATTTTTTAGAGCACTGCTGACACTACCCTGAGATTTAGAGCCTTACACCCTATCGCTATTACCATCTCTAAACTTAGCTGGAGCACTGGCTGAGGACGGAGCTGGAACTGAAGATTTTGGATGAAACTGGGAATGGTTACCGCCCTTTGACTTAGGCTGATTGAAACTTTAGCTATCTGTTCTAGCTCTTTTATTTTTCCTCTCTCTCCCTTATATTAGCATCTTCTATCTTTTGAGCATGGACCATGAGCCTGGATATGTCCATATCCTTAATCAATATCGTTGTTCTGGACTCCTTAGCCACATTATCTGACACTCCAGATACGAACTTGCCTATTCTGGACCTACTGTCTGCTACTATATAGGGAGCATACCTAGCTAACTGAGTAAACTTAAGGGAATATTCTCTCATGCTCATACTACCTTGCCTAAGGTTGATAAACTCTAACACCTTGGCTTCTTAAAGATCTAAGGGAAAGAATCTCTCTAGGAAAGCAGTAGCAAACTCTTCCTACTCTATGGGCTTGCATCTGTGCCCCTATCTACCTTTCACTGCTTAACCCACATATGAGCTACATATTGTAGCTGATAGGCAGCTAACTTAGCATTCTCACTGGAAGTCATTCCCATGCTGTCCATGACTTTTTGAACCTGATCAAAGAACTCCTACGAATCCTCTTCAGATATAGATCCTAAGAATAGGGGAGGATTCATTCGGGTGAAGTCCCAAATCCTGATTGTAGCAGTATTGGCCACTGGGTTGGCCTGAACAATAGCTGGTTGTTCATTCTGTGTTGCAATAGAATTGGTTAGAGTAGTGAATGCAGCTCTGAATTCTGCATGAGAGACATGCTCAACTAAAGGATTTTCCTGAATGATCTGAGGTGCTGATTGATTTCTGATTCTCCTTTCGTTAGTCCATATGGAAGGCATGTTCTATAAATAAAAAGGGGAATCGGATTAGATTGAGAGTTTAACTTGAGCTCATGCTCACTCGTATGACATAAATACTGAAAGAAGGGAAATTACTAAAACATCTCATATCTTCCTGTACATAAGTGTGGTGAGTTACACAACCATTCACAAGACTCAACTAGATACGGCTTTCAGACTTTCTAGGACACTATTGAATCTTACGCTCTGATACCAAGTTTGTAACACCCCGAGTCTATACCCTGGATGCTACATGATACTTGCAACCCCAAAGGACCACAAGCTAACCCATAACTGATATCTATTATGAGTACTGAAACATAATACTCTAATAAATGTATAAAAATAGGCTGAAATGCCATAAGGTTCAAAATTTGTAAATACTAATAAAATATATCATCTATGATAATACCTGAAAAACTAAATACTGACTGAAAACTAGTCTGAAAAGCCTCTAATCTAAAACTATCTGAAAGTGGAGTTGATGGGACAATTCCCCAACTAACTCCATCTACTAAAATACTGAGTCTACTGAAATAATAAAATAAAAGGATATCCTCGAATGATGAGGACTCACTGCTAATCTACTGCTTCTGGCTGAATCTGAATTTATCTATGTGTGGCCAGGAACCTGAGCATCCGAACCTATGATATGAGACATCATAGCACAAAGAAAGAGTATGCATCAGTACGTTGAATGTACTAGTATGCTAGATGAGGTAAGGCTGAATGCAAGGGTTCATATGCATGAACAATAACTGACTGTATGATATAGAGTAACTAAACATGAGAGCATATGGATAACTGATACTACTGTAAATACTGAGTGTGCACTAATATGCATATAGATAAATACTACGACTAAGCTTGTCTTAAGCAAAGTCCTGAATTTCAATTCATAGGAATGACATGCCCCAAAATTGGGCCATGTCGTGTAGGTATCTTAAGCCCAAATTGGACCGAAGAATGTCCCATCAACCCAACCTAGCCATCTATTCAATTCATAAGTGTCGGATGAACTCCGGCCAAATAGCAAAGTAGCAGAAAGTAAATCTAATAGCAAAAACCTAGATTATATTTAATATTTCATTAATGTCCACAATCCAAGTCCATAATCATTCACAAAGCCTATACCATTCTGATGTCAATAATATGTCGGGATATGCCCCCGAAAATAGCCAACACTAAGTCAAAATAAATCAAGTGTATGAATTAAAGTAAAAGACTATGAAATGTATTAATTTCGAGGAATGGAAGCTCACCACTTCAATGTCGACACACGATCCGCCCTAACACTTAGTCACTGCATAGAATAACAAAAGAAAGAACCGGTCCCTATGTCACTTGGGGACATAGCATCCGAAGATGATTAGTTATTGGAGAACTAGCATGTAACTCAAGAATAAGTATAAAATAGTGAATTTATTCAATCCAAGTCAACCATCATATGCAATCACATTTACATTAGTATAGGCAGATATGAAGATACATATATTTATATTTATATACCATGTCAAATCATGGAATAAGTCATAACAATCATTCTTAAAGCATTCATTCATAATAAAAAGAGTGAAGAACTTTTAACTTTCCACCTTACAAATTTTAGAACCTTAAACTTCTCTGTTACATTAGTCAAGGGGATCCGAGCTTCAAACCAACTCAAATGAATTTAACCAATTTAACCAATTAATTAAACAAGGGAATTGAACCACGAGAAGACTTTTTATCAGGCAAGGGACTCTAACCACAAGCCTTTTCATCAGGCGAGGGACTCCAACCAAAATCCATATCATTGGGCGAGGGACTATAACCACAAGCCTTATCATTGGGCAAGGGACTTTGACCACAAGCCTTTTCATTAGACTAGGGACTTTAACCACAAACCTTTTCATTGGATGAGGGACTTTAACCACAAGCCTTATCATTGGGACTTTAACCACAAACCTTTTCATTGGATGAGGGACTTTAACCATAAGCCTTATCATTGGGCGAAGGACTCTGACCACAAGTCTTTCTATCGGGCAAGGGACTCTAACAACAAGCCTTATCATTGGGAGAAATTTAAACTCTTAATCCCCCTTTAGTTTATACATTAACAACCATACAATTTATTTTAACATTTAAGGGTGTTAACCATTTACACACATCAACACCATACGAAACCATAAGGTATTTATGGAAGTATTCATAGATTAACTACTTTATTAGGCCAATGCCTTAATTAAAATCATCATTCAATTCAATCGGTGTTCATCAAGACACTTACTAATCCATTCATTCTTCATTAACATTTCTATACCACACTTAGGTTCCACATAAAATTTCAAGTTCATGTTTAAGGAATTGATCCCCTTTCTTAGCCATCAAACCATCATGGTCATAATTTACCTAATTATATAGCTAAAAATATCATTACAATACTATTTATCAACCATTCATACTTATTGGGGAACCACACCATCTAAGTCATAAACTAATCCATTACATAATTAACAAGGTTCTTACCAACCATTTACCAAACATTCAAATTCATCACGACTCACTACATAGTTAACAAGGCCTTTACCAATAAATTACTAAGTACTCACATGCATTAAAACAATATCATATCTCAATCATATTCACTATACCATTACCATAGTTCAACACGCCATAAACATGTGACCAGATAATTCATTTAGACATTTTCACAAACACCTTATGTGCATACCTTTATCAAAACCAAATTCATGGTGAAATTATTCATTATTAGGGTTATTCAATACCCATATGTTATACCACATACAAAAGTACCCACACATGCAAGCCATTACCAATAACATGTATAATAATAAGCTCAAGCAAGAACAATATTATTCATCATTGACAACAAAGATCTTGTTCATTTGATTTTGAAACCACAATGTACACTTACTAATCCAAGTGTAAAATACATGGTTTTTGAGCTATTTAACAAGGGACAGAGTTACATGCCACAAACAAGATGATTCAGCAAAGAAGACTTGACTCCTCTTTGTTTCTAAATGAGCACCCTCCAAACCCTAGCCTCAAATCTTATTTTAAGAATATTTGGGAGTATTTTGGAATGTTTGAGTCTTGTAAATGAGGGTTTAGGAGGCTATAATTCCTTATATAGTAAAGGGACTTAAGGGTTTTGGGGTGGTAAATAACCATGAAGACCTTGACTTAAAAGTTGAAAAGTGGCCTTCCAGGTGAGTACCACTCACTTGTGTTAATCGTACCCTAGGGTATGAATGGTACCCTAACTTATACCCTAGGATTCACCTAGGACCCATACACTAGTTAAGGTACAACTACTCTACCTAGACTCATATCCAAAGGGTATGAATTGTACCCTAAATCATACCAGCCAACCATACCAAAATCTGTCTACTTAAGTTAAGACTTCACTCTATATGATTGGTCTTGGTATGACTCATACCTTAAGGTACGATTGAGGGGAGATTAACACATACCTAGGATAGTGAGTAACCCTGACCATACTACCTAGGGTACTAAAGGGGGTCAGCAACTTGTATCCAATGGGTACGAGTGGTACTCTTCATCGTACCTAGCCCAGAGACACCAAATGAGGGAATTTTCACATGGTTTAAAGCCTAGGTGTTTCAAGGACTCTACTAGACACTTAGCTTTTATACCAACACAACGGTAAACCTAAGCTCTGATACCAATTTTTCATGACCCAATTTCTTAGGTTATGATGGAATTTACTATTACCCATAAATATGTAAGCCAATGCATAGTTCAAAACTACTGGTAATGGGCTACTAAGAGAGAAGAAGAGAGAATATGGAAACCTGGATAGAACTAATAGGCTATAGGTGAAGCTAACCTCTATTGGTGGGTTTGTCAATCCCAAATGGAATACCAATAGCACAGTACTAATGACATAGCGTATCATCACCATCACCATAAGTCTCAGTGCATGCTCTCTCTATGACTCTTGCATGATCAACAACCTGAGAGAAGCAAGACCCAACTGCTACTAAGTGTTTCGATGTCAAATGGAGTGGAAATGTTAATCCTCTAATAAAACCATGCACCATATCATATTTTTAAGGATACAGCATATGAATATTCTTGGTCCACTCAAAAAATCCAATCTCATACTCTTAAATTGACAAGGGACCCTGATGAATACTAACAAACCCAACTTTTACTTAAGAACTACTCGAAGAATTAAATTTTATCTCTAGTTGTAAGGTATCCACAAAAAGACTTGAGATCCTCAATGCTAATTATTGAAGGACTAAAGTGGTCACAAACTCTATCAGAGCCTAGGCTAGCCACAAATTCTTTAACTAATGCTGAAGATCTTTGACATCTGCCCCTAACTCCCTGGTTTGATGTTACACTAAAGCCTTTAAAACACTTGTCAAAGTCCCATTCCATATATCTACAACCTCGCATCATCCATCTAGGATAGAATAGAGTCAACAAACATATATGAGGCTCATAGAAATTTGGTTGCACGATAAGGATTCAAGAATAATAATTTCTAAGAATGCCATGTATCCTTTCAAAGAAGGGTTACGAATGTCACTATACCAATCCACAGAACTCTACTAGACACTTAGCTCTTATACCAGCCAATGGTAAATTAGGCTCTAATACTAAATTGTCATGACATAATTTCTCAGGTCATAATGGCACCTACTATAACCTAAAAATATGTAAGCCAACCCATAGTTTGGAATCGCCTGTAATGGGCTACTAAGAGAGAAGAAGGAAGAATATGTAAAAAGTATGGCAAAGTACTAAAATATATAAAGTAATTCCAAAACTGGTGGAATCGGTACAAGAGCTTCTAATGTAATAAGATTACAAAATAAGATACTAAGTAAATATATTGATACAACCCATCTCTGAATATGACATAAAGATCAATTTAGTACATAAGAGGGAGAATAGAAATACTTCAAATGCTAAGATCTCACACTACGTCTATAAACCATAGTTGTTTCACCTAACACACACAATAATGGTAAGAACCTATGCTATGATTTGCAGGCTACAAAAGTGTAGTATGAGTACCAACATATGGTACCAAGTAGGTAACTACCAACTGAGCTCCAAAGATAATGCAAATATAAATAGAATGAAAGAAGGAATGTAAACTACACCCAAATATCAAAAAACTAACAAAGTAAAATTAAGGAGACAATAAGGACAAACTATTCTACTCTAGCCATACTTAGGAACCTCAATAGTATAGCATAAATTACCATCCAAAGAGCAAAAGAAGGATATATAATAGTATACAAGGCCAAGGAAAGAATATATAACATAAATAAATAAATAAATAAATAAAGGAGGGGATATATATTAATATGATATTTATAGATAGATAGATATACATATATATAAATAAGTTCAACTCAAAGGTAAAACCTAAGTCATCACACTAGTTCAATAATCAACCTACTACATACTAACCATAATGAGAACAGTAATAATATTCAGTAACTAGATAGCCCAAACAAAAAATACCTATTCATAACCCCTTCATTAACAATTACTAAATAATAATTAGAGCCTATACCTATAAACCCCTCCCCCCATAAGGCTGATAGATATAAGCATAAAATAGTATACATCTCAAGCTATACTCATCACCAATACCCAAGCAACCTACTATAATAATGATAGATATAGGCATATACTGGTGATAGGCAATCCACATATAAGAATGAATGCTAAGTAAGTCCATAATACCATATCCATTCCAAGTGCCATAAAGTGACCTAGTGTATACACCTTTTACAGCTCGACGACTAACAAAGGCAAGACCTACAATGACCTCTCTTCTCCGAGCATGATGGATCATGGACAAAAGAGTTTATAGGGGATTTGAGCACTGCATTAGTGGCCATTGGGCACTAAAATACACCATCAGCAAGGGCAAGGTTGTAACACCATAGTTTTTGAACCTTAGAAAATTTCCTAGAATTCGATTCTCTAGACCCAATATGACTTATGGGTACGAGTCATATGTTGGGGTATTGATGGTATGGTGCAGTTGTATGCCGACTAGTGTTGGTTGATAGAATGGATTTTAGATAATAGAATAGGTACGACTTGGTGGTATGAATCGTATGGTTGTATACGGATTATTTGGGTTGGGATTTCCTTCTTCTAACCTTAGACTTGGTAAATTAAGTTGGGTCTAAGTATGATTATCCCAACATGAGCCATAAGTTAGGGTATGAATGGTACCAGGGACTTGTATGGTGGACAGTGTCTAAATCTACCTTGGGCCTATTCTGCCAGGGGTACGAGTTAAGGGTACAGATCATATAGTTTGGATACGACTTGGTATAGATGAGTCATACAGTGGAAAGAATTTGGTCCAAGGGTTGAGGTTCAAGATACAAATGGTGTGTACCATTCGTATCGAAGGGTATGACCAGTGAGAGGGAGTCGTACCCCTATGATGAGATTTTATACAACTTAAGTGAGGGTATTTTGGATATTTCCCCACTTAACCTAATAAGACACCATGACTTCTAACCTACTTAGGAGGTTATTTTCTTTTTTTTTTCTATTTATTCACACTTAGAAATTCTTCTTAAACACTCCATAATTCTTTTAAGAGATTTTGGGGAAAAGAATCTAAGGTTTCAACTAGAGGAATAATCTGGGGATCTTATTGGTGATTTATCTCTATCTACTTTGTCAATTAAGGCATATTCTCTTCCCTCATTGTTAGTTCTAACTAAAGGCATGGTTTTATGTAATTTTTTCATGGTTTCATTATTATATGATTTTGGTTTTCAGATATGATTTGGGGGTTTTGGTCATAAATGATTGGTAATGGTTTCCCATGGTTTTAATTATATTTTTATTTGTATTAATGTTAGTTTTGAATACTTTTTTGCCTATGAAAGGTTTAATGGTAATTGGAATTGGTTTTGGTTATGTTATGCCCCCAAGGGGTTTGACAAAATACTTATAAGAATATTTTCATTGCATTGATGTATTTATAATGGAACTTTTCCTTGATTTAACTTGGTAAAGGAACTAAAATAGTTTAAATATCTTTGAAAGGTTAAAGCCTAAATGGTAATTCTTGTGGGTTACATGGGAATCCCCCAAGTAGTTTAATATAATAAATGGAAGGGTACATGGGAATACCTTAATCCATACATGGTTGGCTATGGACATTACTTGCAAGTTATAGTCTGTATACCATTACTAGTAGCCTTGGTTAATAAATGGATAACGGTTTGGTTGGTTGGAAATGGTTTTAATTAGGCTTAAAGGGGGAGGTGTAGCAAAGCTGTGGAAGATAAAGGTCCCGGGGGGACCAAAACTAGAAACTCATATTTGCCGATGTGAGGTTTTTTCTTAATGAACATGTGCATGATGTCACACTCTATATTGGGGGATATACTAGTCATCCCAGGTTATTTTCTCTGGTCGTGCAGCTTCACGCACTAGGGCCCTTTCAGCAGGGGGAGATGAACCCATATAGCCCGTGGGTGACTCAGGATGGCAAAGTAATATATTCCAAGTAAAGGTTTTTAAAGTGCATGCTAAACTCAATTCCCTTTCCCGGCATAGTTATATATATATATATATATTCATGGTTTTATGTATATGGTTGATTTACTTGGTTTATCAAATGTTATTATTTTATCCTTATCCTGAGCTCATTCTAGTGATCACTCACTAACCTATTTTTGGGTGGCTGTATACCCACTATATCCAAGAACCGGTCATTCCACTTTTCTTGTTTAGCATTATAACTTCGGTATCAGTATAGTGATTGAAGTGGTGAGCTTTTATGTTTTTGGAAGGCTCCATTTTAAGTTAGGGATATTCCTTCACACTTTGACTATATTTTGGATATTGGTTTTGGATATGGTTGGGGGCATGTCCCAACTAGATATTCTTACTTTTCTAGTTAGTGGCTTTGTGGTACTGCTATGGGATGGTATGGGTAGGATCGGTATAGGTGCCAGCGTTAGAATTGGCATTGGTGTTGGGGCTTCCACCCTTGGACAATATTGTTGGTTGTTCCATCGTGTTTTACTTTGGGATTAATTATATTATATCTTTATACTCATTCAGTTATGGCTTAGTTTATGGCCCTTGGTTTTGGTTTGGTTTTGTATAGTTGGATGGTTGGTTTGGGATTATTGGACTCGGTCAGGTCAGTCACGATCGTGATCCTATCCCAGTGTCTTTATATGATCTATTACGCTATCTTGTTAAATGTTTGGAATTCATCTGACTCATGGTATACGTAGATTGGTTAGGTTGGGTAACAAGGGGTGGTCTCTAGTCCTGGTTAGACATGGGATTCCCATTATGACAGGGCCCAGGTTTGGGTCACATTAATTTATTAGCAGAGTTTTAGGTTCATGGTCAACTGGGGAGTCCATAAAGTCATGTATAGTACAGTCTCTTTTAGGGGCGTGTAGCGCATCACACTCATAAGAGAGAGGCAAAAAGCCATTTATAAATGTTTTACTTTCTTGATATTCTACTTTAAAGCTGGGAATCAAAGTCCTGGAATCTTTTTTAATCCTTGTTTGTTCGTCTTTCAAATCATGCCTCGTAGATTTAGAACACAAGAAAAGTCTTTTTTTCCATTCAAGGAAAATATTGATGGGGTACGTCCTATATTTGGAGTTCATCTTTGCTCCATGGGTCCTATTCCTGATGGTTCTGGAGTTTCGTCGGTTGCTACTAGTCCTTCCTAAGGCGATGTGACTAATACAAAGTTTTGCAAGTCTATGCATATTATTGCTCAGTTGGTTATTTCTCAGGCTTAGCGGGATGTATCTGGCGGGTTGTCTACTAGGCCATAAGGGTTGTCCAATTCATGAAGATGATTCCTCTTATTTTCACTGGCGTAAAGGTGGAGGAAGATCCTCAAGCTTTCTTGGATGAAATTGAAAAGATATTTCAGGTAATGTAGGCTGCTAATATGGAAGGTGTACACTTTATAGCTTATCAACTCAAAGATATTGCATAATAGTGGTATGAATTGTGGGATAAAGATAGAGGTGATGTAGTGGAATAAGTTTTGTAGGAGGCCTTTTCTAATGCCTTCTTGGATCATTTCTTTCCTCAAGAGTAGAGAGAAGAAAAGATAGAGGAGTTTGTGAATCTCAAGCAATGGAGAATGACTATTAAGGAATATACATTAAACTTCCATTAGTTGTGAAGGTATCCTCCTGACTTGGTGGCTGATATAAAGTCTAGAATGAGAAAGTTTGCTTCTGGGTTGAATCAGGATTTAATCATGGAAAGCAAGATTGCTTTGCTGATTAAAAATATGGATATTTCGCGATTGACTTTTCATATGTAGTAAGTAATGGATGAAAGAGGAGACAAGCGAAGTTAAGAGATAGTCAGGGAAAGAGTAGGTTTTCTGATCAGAGAGGTGCTCAATCGCAAGGCGGTCGGGATGACGGAAAATGGCAGAAAAAGAAGTGGGGGAGTTCTAGGTCCTTCTCTGTTGTTAGTGCCCCTTACCCAAAACAGTTGGGTGACAGGCTTTAGCAAAGTGGTGATAACTTTCGGGCGTAGGGTTCCCTATCTCAGACAAGTAGGGTTCAGTCTATTTCTTCCTACCTTTCTTTTTAGTTTTATGGACATCCTCACCAAGGATATTATGATGAAGGGAGGGACAGGTGCTTTAAATATGGCTAGCCAGGCCACCTTCTTAGGAATTATTCGGTAAATAAGGTTTCTACGGGAAAAAACAAAGTTTCTGTGGCTTTATTTTTTGCTTCTGTACCTGGTGGTATTGCATCTATATCTGTTACTACTCCTGGTTTTAGTGTTGGTCGAAATAGGTTATATGCTCTTGCATCTCTATGGAAATCTGAGATATAACCTGATATCATTACTGGTACGTTACAGCACTTTTCTCATAACATGTACTGCTTGTCTGATCTGGGTTCTGCTCTCTCTTATGTGACCCCATATATGGCTATATGTATTGACTTTGATCCTAACGTTGTTTTGGATCGTTTTATTATCTCTAACCCAGTAGGTGACTCAGTTATTGCTAAGAGATTCTATAAGGGGTAGCTGTTGGTAGCAAGCAGACCTTGGTAGATCTATTTGAGATGAATATGGTGGATTTTGATATTATTCTGGGGATGGATTATTTAAACTCTTGTTACGTGTCCTTGATTTGTCGGACCCATAAGGTTATCTTTAGGTTCCTTGGTGAATCAATTATAGAATGGGAGGGTGGTTTCATAGCTCCTAGGGGAGGTTTATTTCTTATCTTAAATCTCGGAGATTGATCTTTAAAGGTTGTCTCTATTATTTAGTCTACATTAAAGATTCTAACTGAGAAGGTCCTTTTTTACAATCAGTTTCGATGGTTAATTTATTTCCTAAGGTCTTTTCGAATAATCTTCCTAGTTTTCCTCTAGAAAGGAAATAGAGTTCGGTATTGATTTACTTCCTGACACTCATCCAATATATATTTCTCCATATATAATGACTCCGAATTAGTTGAGGGAACTCAAGGAGCAACTTAGGGATCTTCTGGATATGGACTTTATTCATCCTGGTGTATCTCTTTAGGGTGAATTGATGTTGCTCATGCACAAGAAGTATGGCTCCCTTTGGATTTGTATCGACTATAGGTAGTTGAATAAGGTAACAGTTAAGAACAAGTATCCTCTTCCAAGGATTGATGATTTGATTGATCAGTTGCAAGGTGCCAAATTTTTTTCTAAGAGTGAGTTTTGCTTTAACATCGTAACTTTATTGGGTTATATTACTTTAAGTGAGGGGAACATAGTGGATCTGCAAAAGTTTGTTGTCGTTAAAAAGTGGACTAGACCCATGACTCTAACTGACATTCGGAGCTTCTTAGGCTTGGCTGGGTATTAACGACAGTTTATGAAAAGTTTCTCTACTATAGTTGCTTCTTTGACTAAATTAACTCAGAAGAACATTAAGTTTTCTTGATCAGATGCTTGTGAAGGGAGTTTTGAGAAGTTGAAGGATAAGCTCACTTCAGTACCAATTCTGACTTTGCCAGAATGCAATGATAGGTTTTTGGTTTCTTGTGATGTATATCGGGTAGGTCTTGGTTGTCTTTTGATGCAACATGGGAAGGTGATTACCTATTCTTCTAGGAAATTGAAGGTGCATGAGAAAAATTATCCTACTCATGACTTAGAACTATTGGCTGTTGTATTTGCTTTGAAAATATGTGGCATTATCTTTATGGTGTGCATGTGGACATCTTTTCTGATAAGAATCTACAGTATGTGTTCACTCAAAAGGACCATAATCTTAGGCAGAGGAGATGGCTTGAGCTTCTCAAGGACTATTATATGAGTTTTTGCAACCACCCAGGTAAAGCTAACATGGTTACTGATTCCCTTAGCATATTATTCATGGGGAGTTTAGCTCATATGGAGATAGAAAAGTGGGAATCAGTAAGGGATATCCATTGATTGCCTAATCTTGGAATTTGCCTCTTGGACTCCGCAAATGGTGGAGTAATGGTGCAAGAACTGGTTCGGTCGTCTCTTGGCATAAAAATCAAGGAGAAGCAAGTGCTATACCCTGTCTTGGTGAAAATCAAGAGTGATGTTGGTGGGCAAAAGTTGATGGTATTTGATATTAGTGGTGATGGTACTTTATGGAACCAAGAAAGGTCGAGTGGCCCTAATATTGATGGGTTATGACAAAGAGTTTTAGCTAAGGCACATGATTCGCGTTATATTTTACATCCTGGGTCGACAAAAATGTATCATGATCTCAAAGAGATTTATTAGTGGAACGGCAAGAAGAGGGATGTGGTTAATTACATGGCCAAATAGATGGTGTGTCAACAAGTTAAGGTTAAGCACATGAAACCTGCTGGGTTGTATTAGTAGATTGATTTACCCGAATATAAATGAGAGGTAATCAATAGACATTTCATTACCGATCTTCCTTGGTCTCAAAACCAATTTGATTCGATTTGGCTCGTCATGGATAGGATGACAAAGTCTACTCACTTTTTGGCAGTGAGGACTACCTTTTCGGTGGAGAATTATGCAAAGTTATATCTTCAGGAGATCGTAAAGCTGCAAAAGATACCTATTTCAATTATTTCTTATTATGGTATGCAGTTTACATCTCACTACTAGTGGTTTTTTTAGAAAGGATTGGGCACTAAGGTTAGTCTAAGTACTGCTTTTCATCCACAGTAGGATAGGCAAGCAGAGAGGATAATTCAGACTTTAGAAGCTATGCTTCGGGCGTGCGTGATTTATTATGGTGACAATTGGGTTGAGCATCTAACTCTGGTAGAGTTTGCTTACAATAATAGCTATCATTCCAGTATTGGTATGGCCTCTTTTGAGGCGTTGTATGGTATGAGATGTATATCTCCTATTAGGTGGTTTGAACTTGGTGAGGCAGATATTTTTGGTCCAAATTTTATTTATCAGGCTATGGTGAAGGTAAAGTTGACTCGAGATAGGATTAAGGCTGCCCAAAGTCATTAAAAGTCCTATGTAGATGTTAGGCATAGAGACTTGGAGTTTGAATCCAGAACTGGTACCCCAACATTTGACTGTTGGGGTACGAATGGTATGGTCCACTTGTATGCCGACCAGTGTTGGTTGGTGGAATGGATTTTAGTTACGGGAATGGGTACGACTTGGTGGTACGAGTCGTATAGTTGGATACAGATTGTTTGGGTTGGGTTTTTCCTTCTGTTAACATTAGACTTGATAACTAAAGTTGGGTCTTAGTGCGAGTGGTTCAAACAGAGCTGTAAGTCAGGGTACAAGTCATACCAGGGACTCGTAAGGTGGACAGTGTCTAAATCTTCCTTGGGTCTATTCTGTCAAGGGTACGGGTTGAGGGTATGGATCGTATATTATGGATACAACTTGGTTTGGATGAGTCATACACTGGATAGTGTTTGGTTCAAGGGTTGAGGCTCATGATATGAGTAAAAGGTACTACTCATATCGGAAGGTATGACCAGTGAGGGGGAGTCATACCCCTATAACGGATTTTGTACAGCTTAAGTCGGGGTATTCTGGATATTTACCCACATGACATTTATCCTATGTTTCTATTCATTAACACTTAGAAATTCTTCTTAAACACTCCATAATTCTCTCAAGTGCTTTTGGGGCAAGGAAGCTAGTGCATCAACTAGAGGAATAATCTAGGGATCTTGTTGGTAGTTTCTCTCCATCTACTTTGTCAATTTAGGCGTGTACTCTTCCAGCATTGTTAGTTCTAACTAAAGGCAAGGTTTTATGTAATGTTTCATTGTATAATTATTGTATGATTTTAGTTTTCAAATATGGTTTTAATAATGCTTTTATATGCATTAATGGTGCTTTTCGATACTTGGTTGCATGGGAAAGGTTGAATGGTGATTGGAATTGGTTTTGGTGATGTTATGCCCCCAAGGCATTTGACAAAATACTTAAAACAATGTTTTTATGCATTAATGTATTTTTAATAGAACTTTTGCTTGTTTTAACCTGGTAAAGGGACTCAAATAGTTTAAGGTCTTTGAAAGGTTAAATGATAAATGGAATTGCTTATGGGGTACATTGGAATCCCTCAAGTGGTTTAATATAGTAAATAGAAGGGTACATGGGAATCCCTTAATCCATACATGGTTGGCTAAGGACAATACTTGCAAGTTATAGTCGGTATGACAATACCACTACTAATTACCTTGATTAATAAATAGATAATGATTTGATTGGTTAGAAATGGTGTTAATTGGTCTTAAAGGGGGAGGTGTAGCAAATCCATGGAAGGTGGAGGTCCCGAAGGGACCAAAACTGGAAATTCATATATACCAAAGTTAGGTTTGGTCTTAATGACCGTGTGCTTGATGTCACACTCTATATTGGGGGATGTACTAGTTATACCAGGTTATTTTCTTCGGTCGTCAGGCTTCACACACTGGGGCCCTTTCAGCAGGGGGAGCTGAACCCATATAGCCCATGAATTATTTAGGACGGCAAATCTACACAGCCCAGGTTAAGGTTTCTAAAGTGCATGCTAAAGCCAGTTCCCTTTCCCAGCATGATTATATATATATGTATGGTTGTATGCATATGGTTGATTTACTTGGTTTATCAAATGGCATTATTTTATCCTTATTCTGATTTTATGCTAGCAATCACTCGCTAACCCATTTTTGGGCAGGTATATTCCCACGCTATACAGGAACCGACTATTCCACTCCTCCAAATTAGCATTTGGACTTCGGTATCAACATTTGGATTGAAGTGGTAAGCTTCCATCTTTTCGGAATGCTGCATTTCATGTTATGGATATTTCTACACACTTTCTATATTTTGGATATTGGTTTTGGCTATGGTTGGGGGCATATCCCAACTGAAGGTATGTGCAGATTAGTTAGGTTGGGTAACAGGGGGTGGTCTTCGGACCTAGTTGGACTTGTGATGCCCAATACGACATAGCCCGGGTTTGCGTCATGTCAGAGGTCCACAAAAGCAGCCCATGGGTGCTAAAGTCACCCAATAGGGGCTTAGCCGGACCTATCGGTGCCATGCACCAGATTTTTACCAAGTCCAAAATGGACTTCGAACGGTGCTTAAGATTTATTTGGAACTCTGTACGTGTAAACGGTCTATGATACCATATAAAATTCAATATTTCAAACTAAATGGAACTATTAAAAATTTCATTGGAGATTATTTTGACTAAGTATGGGGTGTACACCTATAGTTTTATTTTTTGTATAATTTATCCAATAGCCCAAAATAAGTATAGAAGCCTAAAAAACTTCACCAAGGTTCCTCCTAGCCTAAAATCAATGATTCAAAGCTAATGACACTATCAAAATTTTTATTTGAGGTTATATACTAGAAATTTTGGTCCGAGACCAAATCCTAAACATCGAAAGCTCTAAAATAGAGGAATGGGCTGAAAATCCAAATTAACTAATTGATAGTTGAATCAACAATTCCAACAAGTCATAAATAACCTATAACCACTGCGAAAAGGATCAAAAATCTAGAAATGCATGCAAATTGAGGAAATGACCTAGAGGGTTATTACATTCCCCTAAACTTTTTACCTTTTACGTATTATCGTTGCTTTTCATTTAAGGGCGAATGTGTATTTTTAGTGATGGATAATATTATAACCCTCATGGTGTATTTTGATCTTTTCCATTCCTTGTAGTTTTCTTATATCATTAATAAGATGTAGGGATGGTTTGGCATAGTCTCAAAAGCATTTGGAAATTGTTTATGTGAGTTTGACATTTAGAATAGCCTGTAAAATGATATATTTGATGTTAATATTTTGTGATCCGATCATCAGATGGTGATTCTATCAATTCCACTAGATCCAAAATATTAATTTTGTACTAGTACTATTGTTGGTATGGGATCTATGTGTATATGTTGAGTTTGGAATTTTGATGAGAAACTAGTTAATTTAGCTTCAAGGGGTTTGCAAGAGGTAACTATTTAGTAACAATCCCTTTCTATAAATCAGATGGTTTTATTGTGTTTGAAATGTCTAAATTATCCTAACAGCACTATTAGATTATTTCTGCAGAGCCCCAAATAAATCTCAAGGGTTCAATCAGCATAACTTTTGACTTAGAAATATTGCCAGTGCGATTTAATGGTGCAATATCTGGTCCTTCATCATGGTTTCATAGCCTTGCATCGCAGCCGTATTGCTTGACTAGATTACTCATTAAGATAACAATGTGATGCACCATGATCCCAAAGAGTCGATTATGGTTCACATTGGATTATTTATCACGGTCGCGAGGCCCATTCCCATGATTATGGTGACCAAGTTTACTATGGTCAATTTTAACCCTTATGAATGGGTGTTGAGTTTTGTAATGGTGAGGTACTGTCCATAGAATAGTATAAATGTCCTATTTTTGAGCTTTCAACTTTTATTTTACCATTTTTTTTCTTTAAAATCTCAAGATAAGTGATTTCAATGAGGGTTTTTCTTCAAGCTTGATTGGGTAAGCTTCTAAATCTAATTTTTGTTATTACCCATTGATTATATTTCTTAAATAACTTTAAAACTTGAAGTTTAAACATGAGATTTGAATTTTACCCGATAAAGTGAAAAATAGGATTGTCAATAAACTTTTATTTCAACTTTTTTAATGGGTTTTTGTATTTAAAACCCTTAGAGTATGGGCAAAATATTTCTTTATTAAAATTTCAGTTTTACCCTTTTATATTCGAGGTCAATTTTTGAAGTGATTTGGGAACCTTAACCAAAGTATGCCATATGGATATCAATAACCTCCTAATCTTATTTAGATTCTATTTTTGACATACTAGGAGCATTCTAAAGCCATTCAAAACATGAAATCTTCTTTTTTAAGGGTCCAGGCTTATTTTTTAGCTTTAGAGGTAAGTTATGACTTAAAATCATTCATGTAAAATATTTTATAGGTTAGGATGTTATCATGGTATCCGTCTTTTGATCATTATTTTATCGCGTTTCCTGAGTCGGGGCTTATCTGAATCTTATTATTGATGCGATAAGTTATTACCATTGAGATGCCTTTATGGGGACTGGTATTGGTCTTGTTTGAGCATTACTTGTCATTTATTATCATTGTGGTGCCGGTGCTAGGGATTGAATTGATATTTTTAATGTTTCACATGATTTTTTAGTATTTTGTTGCCATGACAGGGCTTATATTATGATCTCTATAGATGTAAGGGAACTTGATCTCATTTTTACCATTACTGAGTTGATTCATTACATATTACTAAACTAGTTATGAGCATACATCCTCATTTATAGAAATGGTACTATGAGAAAACCTATTTTTTAAACAAAATGGGACACTTTATGAAATGCCTTACTTCAGTAATATGTAGTATGGTTGATTGATAAGATTATGATAGTATATGGATTGCAAACTTCCTATGGATCCTCTCCTGGAAACTTATGCTTAGAACTTGTGCACGAGGTGAAATTGGAACATTGCATCCGTATTATTTCATTACATTGTATTACTTGGATCTCTTTTATGTGATTGATATTGTGTAATTTAGCCTTTTTTAACATATATCTATTCTGTAGTTACCTGTATACTATTATTGTTGATGTATTATTTATACTATTATGAGTTGTACAACTTGACCCGTTGTTGGAAACTTATTTGTATATGGGTTAAATCGTTGTTCATAGTTTTCTTTACATGTTTAGTTATCTAATTTTCTTGGTAAGCATATGAAGCCAACTAAGTACAAGCGGACCATACTCATTCCTACTTTCAGTACCCATTTGGTGAAGATTTTAGTTTGAGTGTGATGTTGCGCAGATGTATCACCCCGAATTTATACCCCGAACGCTACACGGTACTCATAATCCTGTGGAACCATAAGCTAACCCATGACTGGTACCTGCTACAATAACTGAATAGTAATACTGTAATTATGCAGAAACTAGGCAAAAATCTGCCATAAGGTTCAAATCTAAAATAAAACTGAATCCGGTATAATGATAACTTAACTGAAACATCTGTCTGAAAATACTCTAGTCTGAAAAATCTCTATTGTCTAAACAAGGAGTTGATAGGACAAGTCCCCAACTAACTCCGACTACTGAAAGAAACTGAGTACTAAAATACTGGAATAATTAATCTGTCCTCGAACTATGAGGACTCACCACTAAGTCTGCTGCTGATAGATTGGGCTCTAAGTATGATTGGGAGCCCATGCGTCTGAACCTCTGATATAAGATATCATAGTGCAAAAGAAAGGCATGCGTCAGTACTTTAAATGTACTGGTATGCAAAGTAAGGTAGGCTAAAATGCATGGGTTCATATGCATGGACAATACTAACTGGATGACATGAGTATAACTGAATGAGAGTACATGCATGAATACGTAAACTGTAACTGAGATCATAATAACACTGGATACTGAGTTCTGAGTACTGATTAACTGATATCTAACTTTACTGATACTGTGTTACTAATAGCCAAATGACAATATCTGATAGTCCTGATTTGGTAGACTATACTGTGCTGGACTGAACTATTACTGATTATACTGTTTAACAGAACAGAACTAAGTTTACTGGGTTCTGTTAATTGATGGAGTACTACTAAGTTCTATTAGCTGATTGAGTTCTGAACTGAATACTGAACTAGACTGGACATAATACTAAGTCTGCTGAGTTTTCCTAAGTCCTGTAACTGACTGAGAGTACTACTGATCGTAACATGACGGAATTCTACTAATCGAGGCATTACTGAGATTATTATGTAACTGACACTGGCTCTAGGTAAACAGCTAAATTGTCGGGCATTAAATACCTCCAGGACTCGATAACATGAAAAGTAAAGAATCACATGGTCTTGCATAGCATAAAAAAATGCACACTTGTTCATAATGTATCTATAGAGGCATTTTATCAAACACTTGCATGTCATAGTATATGCACATAATACTAAACAACATGTGAGCATCATTATTCAATTTCAAATTCAAGGGTTTAATCATGGATTCACCCAAATCTACACACATACTAATCAATTCCACATGAAACGTGTAATAAATCATGAAATAGAAACCTAATTCAAATAATAATCTTGAATACACATAAATTCCAATCATGAAATCAAACTACTTGAGGTTTAAAAGAGTTTCTTGGACTCCAAAGTTCGAAGGAACCCTTGGATAAACAGTTCACATATCTTGGTTGCTAACTTCATGAAGACTAATGGTGGAATCTTAAGCCTTGAATTTGAAATTCAATCACCTAGGGTTTTTTTTCTGGAGCAATTTGTGAAATATTGAGTGTATGTTGCATAAACAAGGCTAAATTTCATGTTTTGGGGGGCTGAAGGACGTGGGAAAAGACCCAAATACCCCTAAGGATGCAGATTTTTAATTACTAAAAGCCGAACTATCAACGTGCAGGACGACACACTGCGATGTTGGCATCGGTGCGATAGCCAACGCACCGCATTGAGTCTGCATCGATTCACTGGAAATTGCCATTGAGATCCAAGGAAAATATTGATCGATGCAATGGTCGATGTGCCGCACTAAGATTGCTTTGAAACACTATTTTGGATTCTCAAACGAGGTTCGAAAGATATAAAAGTCATCTGGGAACACGTACTGACATTTCTGATTATGAATTAACCTAAAGATTGATATTTTAAAGTCATAAGAGTCGTGAAATAGAGTTTCCAACCTACGAAGGCTAAAATAATACTAAGTTTGAATACTTAGCTAAAATTTTCCAAGTTTGGGACCCCTTAACAAGCTTTTAGTGACTGAGTTAAGCTTAGAATTTTGCGGGGTCTTACAATATCCCCCTTGGGGATATTCATCCTCAAATAAGGCTCATTAAACTAAGAATACTGATAGGCTGGATCTGGACACTAGACATGCATAACTGAAACATGATTTCATGACTAAGGTTACTACTATACTAAATTATCCTACTAAACATGCATATCTGATGCATGAGTACAGATTGAACATGATTGATGAATGCATGACTGAGCATGTAACATTAACTGATACCAAGTTGGTAGCTATATCTGAACATGAGACTAAGTAAATTCAGAGGAAAATTATTATCTTGGGTTGAATTTGAGTTTGCATAGAAGAGATAAGGATACTTGGTCCGCATGTCTGCTTCTATTTCTTAAGTAGCTCCCTCAACGGACTGATTCCGCCAAAGAACTTTGACTAGGGGGACTTCTTTATTCCTCAGTCTACGAATCTGATAGTCAAGGATTTTGACTAGAATCTCTTCATAAGAGAGGTTGTTCTGAATATCTATGCCCTCTATAGGGACTATGACTGCTGGGTCACCTATGCATTTCTTAAGCAAGTAGACATGGAACACTATATGCACTAAAGCTAAGTCTGAAGGCAACTCAAGCTCGGAAACTACCTTTTCGAAACGGATAAGAATTCAGTAAGGATCGATATATCAAGGACTGAGTTTCCCCTTCTTTCCAAACCTATTCATGCTTTTCATAGGAGAGATTTTCAAATGCACAAGATCACCAATCTCAAAATCAAGATCCTTTTTGCGCACATTTGCGTATGATTTCTACTGGCTTTGAGCTGTCTTAAGCCTTTCCCTCATCAATTGAACTTTTCTAAGGTATCAAATACCAAGTCAGGCCCTACCACTGTGGCCTTACCCATCTCAAACCAACTGATAGTAGATCTATACCTCCTCTTATAAAGCGCTTCAAACGGAGCCATTTGAATGCTGGAAAAATAGTTGTTGTTATATGCAAACTCAATCAAAGATAAGTGGTCATCCTAACTACCTTTAAAGTCAATCGCACATGCTTACAGCATATCCTCTAAAGTCTGAATGGTCCTTTCTGCTTGACTATCTTTCTGAGGGTGAAAGGCTATACTGAGATGAACACAGGTACCAAGACCCTTTTAGAATGCCTTCCAGAAATGAGAGGTGAACTGGGTACCTTTATCTAAGATAATGGATAGCAGAACACCGTGCAATCTGAATAACTCCCTGATATAGAGTTTGGCATAATCCTCAATTGAATAAGAGGTATGGACTGGTAAGAAATAAGCTAATTTGGTTATCCTGTCTACAATGACCCAAACTGAATCATACTGGCGACGAGTACGAGGCAAACCCGTCACAAAGTCAATGTTTACTTCTTCCTATTTCTAGGTGGGAATACTGAACTCCTTCATGGACCCACTAGGATTTTGATGCTCAATCTTAACCTTCTAACATGTCGAGAAATTAGCCACAAACTCTACAATATCTCTTTTCATCCCACTCCACTAATAGATCTCCCACAAATCACGGTACATCCTAGTGGCCCCTGGATAAATAGAGTAACGCACACCATGTGCTTCTGCTAGAATTTGCTACCTCAAGTCATCTACACCTAGCATACATAGCCAATCCTGGCATCACAACGCACCATCTCCCCCTTTGGAGAAAACCTTTATCTTTTAATCTCTGACTGATTCCTTTAACTTGACTAGACTGGGATCCCTATCCTGCCTTTCCTTCACCTCAGAAACTAGGGATGATTCTAAACTACTCTGCACCCACACACTACCTTCTAATGAATCGACTAAGAAAACACCTATTCAGGCAAGCTGATAAACTTCCTGAGCTAATTTCATATTACTATACTCCACATAAGCAACACTACCCATAGACATCCTACTGAAAGCATCAGCCACTACATTAGCTTTACTCGGATGATACAAGGTGCTCATGCCGTAGTCTTTCAACAACTCCAACCACTTTCTCTTACAAAGGTTTAGATATTTCTGAGAGAATACATACTACAGGCTCTTATGGTCTGTAAACACATCAACATGAACTCCATACAAATAGTGCCTCCAAATCTTTAAGGCAAATACTACTGGTGCTAACTCAAGATCATGAGTTGGATAGTTCTTTTCATGGTGCTTAAGTTGTTTAGAGTCATAGGCTATAACCTTACCTCTCTGCATGAGGACAAAACCCAAACCTACTCTGGATACATCACAATACACAAAAAAAACCATCTAAACCATCCGGCAAGGTAAGAACTGGGGCTGAGGTAAGTTGAGTCTTCAACTCCTGAAAACTATTCTCACAAGAATCTGACCACAGAAACTTGACTTTCTTCTAAGTCAATCTGGAGCTACATGATGTAATAGATGACAATCCCTTAATAAAATATTGGTAATAGACGGCCAAGTCCAAGAAACTCCTGATATCTGATGGAGAGATGGGTCTGGGCCAATTTTTGTTGCTTTACTTTTTTAGGCATAAACTCTAATACCATCACAGGAAATGATATGGCCGTGGAAAGCTAATAAACTTAGCCAAAATTCATACTTCCTTAATTTAGTGAATAGCTGATAGTTTTTGATAGTCTGTAGTACTATTATGAGATGGTCTTCATGATCATGCTCACAATGGGAGTCGACAAAAATGTCATCTATGAAGACTATGAAGAACATATCCCAGTACTGATTGAACATATGATTCATCAAGTCTATGAAAGCTACTGGGGCATTGGTAAGACCAAAGGACATGACTAAGAATTCAAAGTGACCATACCGAGTTCTAAAAACTATTCTCAGAATGTCATATTCTCTGACTCTGAGATGATGATAGCCTGATCTGAGGTCTATCTTAGAAAATTAGCTGGCCCCTAATGTTGGTCAAACAAGTCATCAATTCTGGGAAGTGGATACTTGTTCTTGACTGTGACTTTATTTAGCTGGCGGTAGTCAATACACATTCTGAGAGAACCATCTTTCTTATGCATGAATAAAACTGGTGCACCATACGGGGACACACTGGGTCTAATGAGTCCCTTATCTAGGAGATAGTTCTTTTAATTCTCTATGTTCGGTTAAAGCCATTCTATATAACAAAATCAATATGGGCTGAGTATCTAGAAGAAGGTCTATTCCGAAGTCAATTTTCCTTTCAGGAGAAACTCCAGGAAGATCTTCGGTAAACACATCTGGGAATTCATATTCTACTAATACTGATTCAAGAGTAGGGGTTTCTGAACTAGAGTTTTGGACTCAAATGATATGGTAAACACATCCCTTTGATATTATTTTTCTTGCCCGAAGGTAAGAAATAAGTTGACCCTTAAATGCTGAAGTACTACACCTTCATTCTAAGACGGGTTCATTCAAAAACTGAAACTACATAATTCTCTTTTGACAGTCGACTGAGGCATAGAAGGAACAAATCCAATCCATACTGAGAATAATATCAAAATCAATCATCTCTAATTCGACTAAATATGCTGAAGTGACTTTCTAAGATATCATAATTGGACAGTTCCTGTATACCCACTAGGCTATGATAGATTTACCCATAGGGGTAGAGACTGAGAAGGGCTCTATTAGAATTTTAGGATTGACTTCGAAATTAAGAGCTATATATGGAGTAACAAAAGACAATGAAGCTCCTAGATATAGTAAAGCACAAATATCCAAATGATAAACTTGTAACGTACAAGTGAACACATCAGGAGAACTATCTTGATCCTGTCGGGAATGAAGATCATAGAGTCTATTTGGGCGTTACCCGCTAGTGGCATTGGAAGAGGCACCTATTGATTTGGGCAACCGGACTGAGCTGAGGGACAATTATGCTGACTCTGCAAACCTACCTGAGGACACTATCTGACTCTGTGTCCTGGCTTTCCATATCCAAAACATATGTCACTGCTAGCTCTGCAGATACCCTGATGGTTTCTGCCATACTTTTGTCTAAGAGGATTTGTTCGAGCATACAAACATTACCCTGAGGTTTAGGGCCTGACATCCTATCCCTGTTGTCGTCTCTAAATTTTAGCATAGAAGTACTGGCTGAGGACAGAGCTGGAACTTAGGATTTTTGGTGGAACTGAGAATGATTCCCACTCTCTTACTTAAGCTGAGCAAAGTTGAAACTACCTGTTCTCACTCTCTTGTTATCCCTTTTATTTTCCCTATTCTTAGCCTCTTTTATCTATTGAGCATGAACCATGAGCCTGAATATGTCCATCTCCTTAATCAACATTGCGGTCCTACACTCCTTGAGCACACTGCTAGACACCCCCGACACAAACTTACTCATCTTTGCTCTACTATCTGCTACCACATGAGGGGCATATCTGGCTAATTAAGTAAACTTGAGGGAATACTCGTGTACTATCATATTAACCTACTTCTGGTTTATAAACTCCAAAACCTTTACTTTCCTCAACTCCAATGAAAAGAACCTATCCAGAAAAGTAATAGCAAGCTCCTCTCATTCTATTGGCCCTGCATCTGTGGCCCTTTCTACTTTCCACTATTTAAACCATGAGTGAGCCATATCCTACAACTGATATGTGGCCAACTCAGTGCTTTCAACATTAGTCACTCCCATAATATCAGTAACTTTTTACACCTGATCAAGAAATTCCTAAGGGTACTCATCTGACTTATACCCAGTAAAACATGGAGGGTTCATTTGGGTGAAACCTTGAATCCTGGCAGTAGTAGTATTGGCCACTGGGTTGGCCAAAACAATAATTGGAATTCATTCTGGTTTTCCACAGAATGAGCTAGGGTGTTAAAGGTTGCACTGAACTCAACATGGGAGACATGTTCATCCATAGGATCTGGGTGGATGGGCTGGGGTTATGGCTGGTCTCCCATTTCTCTTCCCTTAGTCCTCTTTGGAGGCATATTCTATAAATGGAAGAGAAACTTGGATTAGACAAAGAGTTTAATTGGAGCTCATGCTCACTCACACGATATGAATTTTGAAAGAAGGGAAACTTATCCTAAAGCATCTCATAGCCTTCTGTCCATAAGTGTGACGCACTATACACCCATGAACAAGACTCTACATGATGCGTCTTTCATACTTCCTAGGACTCTATTGAACCTTAGGCTCTAAAACCAATTTTCTAATGCCCCGAGTATGAACCCCAAATGCTACACGGTGCTCATAATCTTGAGGGACCACAAGTTAACCTATGACTAGTACCTGCTATAATAACTAAATAGTAATACTGTAATTATACAAAAAATATGTATAAATCTACTATAAGGTTCAAATCTAAAATAAAACTAAATATGGTATAACAATACCTAAATTGAAACATCTATCTAAAAATACTCTAGTCTGAAAAACCTCTACTATCTGAATAAGGAGTTGATGGGACAAGTCCCCAACTAACTCCAACTATTGAAATAAATTGAGTACTAAAATACTAGAATAATAAATCTATCCTCAAACTATGAGGCTCACCACTAAGTTTGCTATTGATGGATCGGGCTGTTAAGTATGATCTGGAGCCCGTGCGTCTGAACCTATGAAATAAAACATCATAGCACAAACAAAAGGTATGCGTCAGTACTTTAAATGTACTAGTATGCCAAGTGAGGTAGGCTGAAATGCATGGATTCATATGCATGGACAATAATGATTGAATGACATGAGTATAACTGAATGAGAGTATATGCATGAATACGTAAACTATAACTAAGATCATAATAAAATTGGATACTGAGTTTTGAGTACTGATTAACTGATATTTGAGTTTACTGATACTGTGTTACAGATAGTTGAATAACTGTATCAGACAGTCATGATTTGGTGGAACTATACCATGTTCCATACTGAACAAAGTGGTTGTGTCTGACAGTCTTGAATCCGTAGAACTTAACTGAGTTTTGTACTGAGACTGAATCTTAAACTGAGATTGTAGGATATAATAACTTAACTAAAATACCCCTTTCTAAATTGATTAGGGTCCAACTTATAACCCAATTTGGAAAGGTATCAGTACCGTGCCAAGAGTAAAGACAAGCTGTGAGTTAACCCTCTCTGACAGGAAGCTCTTTCGTCAACCCTCGCTGGCAGGAAAACTCAAATAAGATGCATCAAACCTCATAATGTCTAGAAGAAAGATATCTCAACCTACGCTGGCAACGTAGTTCTATAATACAGGGATTACTACTGAGGGTCAAACCTTCTCTGCTAACAGGAATGCCCTCATCGCTGCATTCGCTCAGTGTTGAATCCTACTCCCAACTGAATAGACACTGAGCCAATTTTTAGACTGTACTAGGCTGGACTGATCAGTTACTGATTATACTGTTTAACTAAACTGGACTTAGTTTACTGGGTTTCGTTAATTGACAGAGTACTATTAAGTTCTATTAATTAATTGAGTTTTGAACTGAATACTGAACTATACGGGATATGATACTGAGTCTACTAAGTTTTCCTAAGTCCTATAACTGACTGAGAGTACTACTGATCATAACATAACTGAATTCTACTGATCGAGGCATTACTAAGATTATTCTGTAACTGACACTGGCTATAGCTAAACAGCTAAATTATCGAGCATTAAATACCCCCAGGACTCGATAACATAAAAAGTAAAGCATCAGTGGTCTTGGATAGCATAAAAAATTCACACTTGTTCATAATGTATCTATAGAGGCATTTTATCAAACACTTCTATGGCATACTATATGCACATAATACTAAACAACATATGAGCATCATGATTCAATTACAAATTTCACAATTTCAAGGGTTTAATCATGGATTCACCCGAATCTACACACATAATAATCAATTTCACAAGAAACATGTAATAAATCATGAAATATGAACCTAATTCAAATAATAATCATGAATACGCATAAATTCCAATCATGGAAATCATGAAATAAAACTACTTGAGGTTTAAAAGAGTTTCTTTGACTCAAGGGTGTATGGAACCCTTGGATGAACACTTCACATACCTTGGTTGCTAACTTCGTAAAGATTAATGGTGTAATATTGAGCCTTGAATTTCAAATTTAATCACCTAGGGTTTTTTTTTCTTCAGAAATTAGTGAAATATTAAGTGTATGTTGCAAATAGAAGGCTAAATTTTATGTTTTTGGGGGCTGAAGGATATGGGAAAAGAGCCAAATACCCCTAAGGATGCAGCTTTTTAATGGCTGAAAACTGGACTATCAACGAGCAGGACAATGTGCCACATCATTGGCACCAACGCGATAGCCAACGCAATGCGTTGAGTCTATGTTGGTTCACTGAAAATTGCCACTGAGAGACAAGGAAAATATTAATCTATGGGATGACCGATGCACCGCGCTGAGATCGCATTGATACACTATTTTGGATTCTCAAATATGGTTCAAACGAGGTCTGAAAGATAGTAAACTCATTTGGGAATACCTACTGATATTCCTGATCATGAATTAACCTAAAGATTGATATTTTAAGGTCATAAGAGTTGTGAAATTAAGTTTCTAACCTACGAAGGCTAAAATAATACTAAGTCTGAATACTTAGCTAAAATTTTCTAAGTCTGGGACCCCTTAATAAGCTTTTAGGGACTGAGTTAAGCTTAGAATTTTACGGGGTCTTACAGCAGAGCTACACCCTAAATTGAGACTAAAGAGGTCGAAGAAAAATATAGTAATCCAAAAAGGTTTGGGTCAAATCCCAAGGGATTATGTAGAATTATATCTCTCATTTTTTGGAATCATCAGCAGAAAGTAAATGAGGGGTTTATAGCAGTAATCTCGAATAAGTAACAAAACTCAACTTTTATGTAATAAGTCAGAAATAAACACTAGGACTATGTTGCCCCTGGCTTCTCAACTCAGTAGGTTTATCGTGCTTTGTTGATCCAACTCAATATTTTGTACGCATAATCTTATAATGTATGTACCATCAATTGTCTTGTAGACTTATTGACAGATTTCATACTTTACTTTTGAGTTTTAGGATGTTGCATTACTAACCCTTATCCTAGATCCTAGTTAACTATTATTTTTTTAGTATCTATTTATTGGATGAAAGTTAATTATCTTTAGTAAATGATGTTTATTAGCCTAGATTGACAATTAATCTTTAAATTATTATTGTGACTATCTTTTCCTAATCCCTACTTCTCTTGTGGAGTAAGTAGTGATATACTAATCGGGATCTTAAAGTTTTCAACCACTAAGAAATCTATTTAACTGAAGGTAACCATAATACATGAAGGAATATTTGTTTAGAATGTTTAGCACTTCCCTTACTTTGTCAATCTGCCAGTGTTCCCACAATCCTTAGCCGCTCATGGTTGTGAAATGATCAAAGGAATTCATAATTGGAAATATCCAAGTAGTATCACAATAATCAATAAATAAAAACCTAAAGTCTTTAACTAAAAAAATAACCAAAATCAATACAAAGCAATCCCAAGATAAAAATAGAATCCTGGAATCAAACATATATTTGTAAGTATATAAAGTGTGTAAACTAACTAAAAATGTCAAAACGGTATTTATAGAATACAAGGAAAGCCTAGGAAACCATTCCCAAATAAAAGAGGAAAACTGAGGTTGGTGGCCACTTACTAGGCCACCTACAGTACCTATAGACCATAGGTGGTCCCACGTAGGTTCTCCCTTCCTCCAAAATCTCATGAACTCCCAAGACTTGACTTTTCTACAGCCTACTATATCACCTATGGACCGTAGGTGCCCCTCATAACTGACAGAGTCTTCTTTTTAGAACTTCCAAGTCTTTAGATCTCCAATTTATGACGCCTGCTTTGGCTTCAACTTTCACTCATTTCTTCCAGAATAGTCCTAAGACCTATTTCCTGCAAAACATAACACAAAACACATTATATCTAACAAAAATACCTAAGTAACTTGCATATTTTTTTCATTTTAAGCATCGAAAGTGCTATGAAACATAGCATATTAGAGTGGGATCCATAGATCATGAGTTTGTAAAGTTCAAGCATTTCAAAGTTAGGGTGACCTCCCCATTTTAGATTTTGTTCTTGGCTTCATCCAGCAACCTATGTTTTTGTTTTTACATTCAGAGATAAGAGTTTATGTATTTAATACACTACGTCAATTTTAGTGTTTCTCATTTACTCATGACACTAGATGTTTGTGAGATCTTGAGTTTTATTTTAGATATCTATCTTTATTATTGTATTGAATCTATTTTATCTTATTTTACTTACTTGTTTATCTTCTTTTTGTTATTATTCTCTTTTGGTGTTAGCTTAGCTATGAAGATTGGGTCGGGGTAGTTTCATCATGGACTTGTATTTTGGATTGTCATAGTTTCATTCACAAAGAAAGACAGCCATTGATCTTTGCATTCTTAAGGTGAGCACGTATTCTCAAAGAGTTAAGTAAGAGTCGAGTATGGGAATAACACATTCCATTCCTGTTGAGCCATTTGAGTGTAGGACTATGGAATAGGTCAGTAGGTCGCATTTGTAATAGGCTCTTCGCATTGCAAAGAAGGCTATTGGTCTGGATATTAATTTATTGTTTTAAAAGGTGATTTTCAAATACTTTTCTTTAGGTATGATTCTTATACAGTTTCTAAACATTCTATACTAATCTATTTATGATTCATCTTCAAATCTAGGTTTTTAAATTTATAAATGTGGGGATTTTTTAGTTAGTTAAGTGATAATATTTTAAGATTTTGAACATTGATTATAACTATATTTCAACAAAATTTTATATTTGAACTCCTTAAGTTATGAGTAACATGATATTTAAATAAAATCCTAGATCTTCCTTTTTAGGCTAAGGATTGACCTTTTTGACTCAAAATTTAAGTATAGGAATCTGGGTGTCTATGATTTTATTTTCTTATGTAGAATATATATTTGATTATATTTGATTAGATTGGACTCATTTAGATGATTTACAAAAGGGTAAAGGTTTGGTTTAACTTTTTGGACTATGTTTAAGGAAAAGTGAGACACTTTAACTCTTTTTTGAAGTGTTTATGTGTTAGTTTCTTATTTGAAAGTAATGAATACGTGGGGGTCCTACATAGATGAGATGAAAAATGTCTATACAAGTACTATTTATCTTAAAAGTATTAAAAGCAACTAACTCACTATTGTATTTTTCTGAGATTTTACCTTATGTACTATGTTTTGATTGATAATTGAGTATTTCGTGTCCTTATTCCATTTATTAGCATTTAAAGGGGAATCAAAAGGTTATCATATATTTTTGTGATGAGTTTTAAAATTAAAGGCCTTTTCTTTAATTTTTTTGTTATTGGATAGTTATTGATATATCCCACTGTGTTTCATCATCTCCCTCATGCATATTAAAAGGGTATCATTGGTATTTCTTTATCACATTCAGGTGAATTTAGAGGTTGAGATTTATTTAAAACTATGATTGTTTAAATTCTCTATGTGTACCTATGAGCGGATTCATACAAAGTAGATATATGATTATTACTTTGTGGCCTACAAGTGGATTTAGAGGGTGTAATGGACCTTGCGAGTCGGTCATGGGTACCAACTAGCTATACAATGTAGAGGATGCTTACATGTAGGATAGACATGCATCATATTCATCATTATCATCTCCATTTGGTTTCATGCATGCATCATACTCAGCACTTCTATTTGGTTACCTTACTTGGTGTGGTGAGTGGTTGAATTGACTGTGATAGTGGTATTTCTATTATAATATAATATTACTATGATTAGCGATTATTTAATAGAATCCACAAAGCTTTTATTAATATTAACTGTTAGACTTGGTGGCATGGCTCTCCTGAGTGTAGGTTTACGTAAATTGTATGGATATTGGTAAATTTAGTTGTTCTTGCCATTGTTTTGAATTAGTGTTGTTTGATCATGCTATTGAGTACATATGCATTAGTCCTCATGATTGCTTATATATGTAATTTATATGTAGGTACTGATCCAGTTCCTCCAAGATGTTGATTTTGTAGTAGAGGTTGATTAATCCCTAAGCCTACCAGATATCTCTTATCTTGTATTTATGTTTTTTCCTTATATGTAAGATACTCAAGATTCTCACTAAGTTCAAATACTAAAAGAAAATATTGAGAAAATAACCTTAATGAGCTATGGATCTTCATAGTCTTTAGGCTTGAGAGATTTGCATTTTAAAAATAGCCTCTTTCCATATATAGCCTATTTTCTTACTCTTACCATTTACTTCTATTTTAGCAAGTTCTTAATATTTAAGCCATCATCCAAGCCTATTCTAAGCCTCTAATGTAGTGATTTTATGCAAATCTCTAAAACTCTTCATTTGTACATAGTCTACATGCATCAAGGTATGTCTTTATTTGAACTATGCATTTGTGTGTCGATGCATCCTACTCCTCTTAACTCACATTCAATTTCTTATCTCCATCTGACATGTTTCTCAATAAATTATCCATTTATCCTATTGGTTGTGAATAAATAAAATAGTAAGTACTTGGAATGACCCAATTTTTCATTATTGAAATATACCCTATAATGAATTATTTCATTATTATGGTGTTGGTTAGCATGCGATAATGAGTAAAGTCTTTACCTCGAACAAAATCTTGAAATCTCATGTTAGGCTGGCTTTGTTTATAATTTTAGTATTGTAGGTCGGGCAAATCTATTGAATTCTTGATTAGTGTTTGGTGGATCTAAGATGATATTATGTTATTTGATATGTTTAATAGTTTATAGAAACTTTCAATGAATAAATTAAGTTTGTAGAACTCTATTAATAGAGTTTCTCATAGAAAAGCCAATCCATAATATTAGAATCTAGAAAGTGTTTTCCAAAACAGACTAGGCTAGGAAAGTGTAATACCCCGAGATTCTAACAAATAGTGCAACCATGACTCAAGATCATGAGAAATAAATTATAGTGTTTTGGTTGTTTTATGATTAAGGGTGATGTGTAAAGGACTTAAAGATGTCCTAGCGATTGGGTGAACCAAAACATCCCTCACCGATTAAATTCTTCAGAAGGATTTTGGCATAGTCAACTTCAAATGAGCATCTCTCTTATACTAATAATTATTGAGCTCATGACCTACTAAAAGATATATAATTGAATTAGCTTTCCAATTGTACCAATTTTGCCAAAATCCGGTGTCAGAGCAAAGAGTTATGCCCATTTTACTCCAGCATGTCAGGCTGAGAAACTGAGTGACGACATTCGTGATAAGCTGTCACGAGCGTGATGACCTATCACCAATGTCGTCTGCCCTAGGTAGATTTCTGACCCCAGTGATGATATTTTGTGATAAGCCATCACGCCCATGACGACCTATCACCAATGTCATCAACCTTAGACAGAAAATCAAAATTTTACCCTTTTATGGCGATATTTCGTGACAACTTATCACCGGCTTGACGGCTTGTCACGGATGTCGTCAGCTATTTTTTTCCAACAACTAAGGGATATTTTTAAGGGTATTTTGGTCTTTTACCATCTTTTGGAAGCCTCTATAAATACGAGGAACCCCATCCAAACCCTAATTTCTCCATTTTCTCTTCCAATTCTATAAAGAGAGTATAACTAGGGTTTCATCAAGAACTTTAACTTTCCAAAAATCATTAATAAATTCTTCAAGATTCCTTCAATAATCAAGTTCCTCATAGTATGGGCTTCAAGAATTATTTATTACAAGTGCGGATAGAGTCTCAAGCACTAGAGTTCATCCAATTTCAAAGATTAAGGTATGTGGGGTTTTAAACAAGAGCAATCCTGCCATTCTTGTGCCCAAAGCTTTGATTTCTATCATGGATTTATATGATTTTGCAAGTGGGTTTATACCCAAATTACTTCATCATGAGATTATGAGAATATAAATTGTTCAAGCTTTGTTATACATGATTATTTTACTATTCCCAAGTTATGACTTGATATTTAATATTGTGAATTTCACATTTGTACCATGATTTGATATTTCAAGTGCTTTTAAGATATGTGTCAAGCTTTAAGCTTCCTTATGACAAATTGGATTATTGAGTATATTGATTTATGAGATTGAGTTGTTACAATGAGTCTTGATATTTCTTCAAAGTTATTGATGTTTTCATGATTTAATGAATTGATACATTTTGATATTGAGAAAGATTGATTTGATTTGAGTCGAGTTAGGAATCCAACAATTGATTATGATTTGATAAATGAGAAAAAGATTTGATTTGGTCTTCATGATAGACCTTTGTGATATTTGTGGTGGATTTCCTAACGCGTTCTAAGCTTGTGTCTGGGAGTAGTATTTAGCACCGAGCAGGAAATGTGGTATTTCTCCTAAAACTATGTGCCATCATAGGATTGATATTTATAACTGTGGGCCAGATGCCGAGTATGAGATTGTGATCACTAAATTTAGGTTGTACTCCCTGGTAAGAGTACGACACTCCCGCCAATATGGGGTTCTCTCCTTATGAGGGTAAAACGTTGGAATCTATGTAGCTCACATGGTTTATGTCGGTTATAAGAACCTCCCATGTCCATAAAAGTCGAGTTTCTTGAATTACAAAGTCACTCCGAGTCTTGAGTTAAAGAGTTGATTTGTTTATGATGATTTATGAGGTTTTTATCATATGATTTATTTATGATGAGATCATGAAAAGCATGTTTCAATCTAACTCAAGCCAAGCGAGCCATCATTGTACATATGCATATTTTCATGAAATTGATAATGATATTTACATTATTACATGCACCCCCACATACTCAGTACATTCCAAAGTGCTGACCTATATATTTTCCTATGGGCTACTTTTTCTCGTAATATAGGTTCAGGCACTCAGCCGCAGCTGCGTTAGCAATATTTGGGTGCCTCTCTATGTATCCTCAGTGGTGAGTCCTCATAGTTCAAGGAACATATCTGTATTTTGTGATATCATTTTGTTGTTATGGCTTTAAGTACTGTTTGACTCAATTGGGGGTTTGTCCCAATGTCTCCTTGATTATGATGTATAGAGGCTTTATCAGACGAAAGGGTTGGTATGTACAGAATTTTAGTATTTTGGATTGTACAGGCTAGTTTCTTATCTTATTCCAATATGTTCATGATATATCATTCTCTCTTATTTTAGCATGACTATTGTCAAAATGAGTTCTAAAAGTGATGACAGGCTTAGAGGGTTAGCTTGAGGCCATGTGTGGCCTTAAGCTCCGTGTGACATCGCGAGATGGGATCTTAGGGCGTTACAAGCTTTGTATCAGAGCCTAAGGTTTAAAGAGTCCTAGGGATTCTGACAAGCCGAGTTACGTAGAGTCTTGATCATCAGTGTGTAGCGCGCCACATCTATGAGCAAGAGGCTACGAGATGTTTTAGGAGAAGTTGTTTCTTTCTTTCTAAAAGTTTATCATGCCTATAACTTTTTTTTTATCTGCGATTAACTTGTAGTCTCTCATAACAAAAAATGCCTCCTCGTCGAGCTCATAGAAATAACAAGCAACCTCAACCCATTGATCCCTTGAATGAGCATGTGTCACATGCAGAATTTTGGGCAGCTTTTTAGGAGCTAGCCCAGGCAGTTACTGCCAATGCTCAAGCCAACACCCAGGCTACTATTCTGCCTTTGGAAGAGAATAATTCTTCTACAACTCAGGTTCGTGACTTTATACGGATGAATCCGCTTGAGTTCTATGGGTCGAAGGTAGGTGAAGAACCACAGATGTACTTAGATGAAGTGAGAAAGATCACCAAGATTATGCACGTAACTGAGGAGAAAAGTGTTGAATTGGCTTCCTATCAAATAAAAGATGTTGTATATAATTGGGTAGAAATATGGAGGGAAAGTATAGGAGAGGATGCCACTTCCATGACTTGGCAGCTATTCTAGGATGTGTTTTTGGATAGATTCTTTCCTCTTGAGATGAGGGAAGCAAAGATAGAGGAATTCATGAATTTGAGGCAAGGCTCCATGATTGTTAAGGAGTATTGCCTTAGATTCAATCAGTTTTCCAAATATGATCCTAGTATGATGGCTGACTCCAAGACCATCATGAGCAAGTTCGTGATCGGCGTGACAAGTTACATTGTGAAAGAGTTTAGATCTACTATGCTTAATATAGAGATGGACCTTTCTCGGTTGATGATACATACCCAAAAGATTGAAATTGATAAGGTTAAAGTGAGAGAGAGAGTAAGAGGGAATAAAAAAGCTAGATCAGAGCAATAGGGATTCAGTCATACCAGATTCCATAAAGGGAACCGCCCTTCATTTCAAATATAAATATTTATGCCTGCGCCTTCCTCAGTTAGTGCTCCTGCACCTAGAAGCAGCAGGAGCAGGGTAACAGGCCTATCCCGTCCTGGTCTTAGGAAAGTGAAAGTAACAGACCTCGTCCTCTTTTATGTGCCAAGTTTGGTGGAGATTATTTTAACGAATGTTTTGTTAATCAGAGAGGTTGCTTTGGTTGTGGAAATTTGGGCCACCAACTTAGAGATTGTCCGTATGCTATACAGGGGAGTCAAGATGCTCGTCCCTAGAGTTAGGCTACCAGTGCCCCCACTCCCGTAGTCCGCCCAGTTCCTCCTCAGGGTGCCTCTTCTAGTACTGCTGGTGGTTCATACCAGAATTGGTTCTATGCTATACCACCTCTCCAGGAGTAGGAGGACTCTCCAAATATTATCACTGGTATGCTCCGTGTCTTTCATTTTGATGTATATATATTGATAGACCCTGGTTCGAGTTTCTCTTATGTGTCACCTCTGGTTGCTGTAAATTTTGAAATGGACCCTGAATGGATTCCTGAGCCTATTCTAGTTTCTACCCCATTAGGAGAATTTGTTATTACTAAATGAGTGTATAAGAAGTGTCCTTCCACTGTTCTTCATCAGCTCATATGTGCTGATTTGATAGAGCTAGATATGGTTGATTTTGACGTCATTCTGGGTATGGATTGTCTTCACTCACTCTATGCACCTATATATTGTCATACCTGAGTGGTCAAGTTTTAGTTTCCTAACGAGCCTATTTTTGAGTGGTTCAAGAGTTCTGTAACTCTGAAAAGCTATTTCATATCCTACCGCAAAGCTAGGAAGTTGATTTCCAAGGGTTGCATCTATCACCTAGTTTAAGTTAAAGACCTCGAGTCTGAGAATTTGACTATTCAGTCAGTTACCATTGTTAATGAGTTTTTCGATGTTAACGCAAAAGACCTCCCATGGTCCCACCTAACAGAGAAATAAAATTTGGGATTAATTTTCTTCCCGACACTCAGCCTATTTCCATCCCTCCATACCGTTTGGCTCCCACAGAACTTAAAGAGTTGAAGAAGCAACTCAAAGATCTCTTTGAAAAAGGCTTTATTAGACCCAATGTTTCCTTGTGGGATGCACCTATTATATTTGTGCAAAAGAAAGATGGCACATTACATATGTGTATTGACTACCGTTAACTCAACAAGGTAACTATCAAGAGCAAGTACCCTCTTCCTAGAATCAGTGATTTATTTGATCAGCTACAGCGTGCAAGTTATTTCTCAAAGATAGACCTTAGATTCGGCTATCATCTGCTTAAAGTGAGAGAGTATGATGTTCAAAATACAGCCTTCTGAACCCGCTAAGGTCATTTTGAGTTTCTTGTCATGTCCTTGGGGTTAACCAATGCTCCAGCGGCCATCATGGATCTTATGAATTGAGTATTCAAGCAATATCTCGATATTCTTGTCATTGTATTCATAGATAATATTCTTGTGTATTCCCAAAGAAAAGATAATCATGTCGACCATCTTACAATTGTCTTGCAAACTCTTAGAGATCATCAATTATTCGCTAAATTTAGCAAATGTGAATTTTGGTTAAGGTCGGTTAGTTTTCTGGGTCACATTGTTTCCGCCGAAGGCATTAGAGTCGATCCCCAAAAGACAGGAGCTATAAAGAATTAGCCTAGACCTACCTCCCCATCTGACATTAGGAGTTTCTTGGTTCTATCTAGTTACTACCATCGTTTTGATGAGGGATTCTCTTCTATCGCGTTTCCCATGACCTGGTTGACCCAAAAAAAGTTAAGTTCCAGTGGATAGATGCCTGTGAGAAGAGTTTTCAGAAGTTGAAGACTCGACTCACTTCAGCCCTAGAGTTAACTTTACTCGATGGTACTAATGGTCTTGTGGTGTATTATGACGCTTCCAGAGTTAGTTTGGGTTGTGTGTTGATGCAGAGGGGTAAAGTTATAGCTTATGCCTCTAGACAGTTAAAGCCTCATGAGAAGAATTATCTAACCCATGATCGTGAATTAGTAGCTGTAGTTTTTGCTTTGAAAATCTAGAGACATTATTTGTATGGTGTTCATATTGATGTGTTTACTGATCACAAAAGCCTACAGTATGTGTTTACTCAGAAGGAGTTGAATCTTAGACAAATAAGATGGCTATAGTTTCTAAAAGACTATGATATGAGTGTGATGTATTACCCAGGAAAGGCCAATGTTGTGGCAGATTCCCTTAGCAAGATGTCTATGGGTAGTGTGGCGCATGTTGAGGATAATAAGAAAGAATTGGCTCATGATGTTCATCATTTTGCTAGATTGGGTGTTAGATTGCTTGATTCCACTGAAGAGAGTGTTAGTTTAAAATAGTTCCGAGTCCTCTTTGGTCTCAGAGGTAAAGGAGAAGCAAGACAGGGATCCTACTTTGGTCAGACTGAAGGAGTCAGTTAAGGACCAGAGGGTAAAGGTTTTCTCCCAAGGGGGAGATAGTGTGTTAAGATAGCAGGGTATATTGTGTGTTCCCTATGTTGATGATCTAAGGCAGAGAATTATGGCTGACGCGCATGGTGCGCGATATTCTATTCATCCCAGTGCTACCAAGATGTACCATAATTTGTGGGAAATCAATTGGTGGAACGGTATGAAGAAAGACATAGCAAGATTGTTGGCAAAGGGTTCTACTTTTCAACATGTTAAGGTAGAGCACCAAAGACCCGGTGGTGTAATGCAAGAGTTTAGCATTCCTACTTGGAAGTGGAAAAAAGTGAATATGGATTTCGTAATTAGTTTATCTCCTTCTCGTCGTCATCATGATTCAATTTGGGTTGTTGTAGACCGGTTGACTAAATCAGCTTATTTCTTGCCAGTGCATTCATCTTATACAACTGAGGACTATGCTAGATTGTATATCCGTGAGTGAGTCAGATTGCATGGAGTTCCTTAGGCTATCATCTTTGATAGGGGTACTCAGTTTACTTCCTAGTTTTAGAGGGCTTTTCAGAAGGGTCTTGGTACCCAAGTTCATCTAAGTTCTGCTTTCCATCCACAGACCAATGGTCAGGCTAAGAGGACTATTCAGACTTTGGAGGACATGTTGAGGGCATGTACGCTTGATTTCAAAGGTAGTTGGGATGAGCACTTGCCATTGATCAAATTTGCGTATAATAATAGTTTCTATGCTAGTATTCAGATGGCCCCATTTGAAGATTTGTATGGGAGAATATGTAGATCGTCTATAGGTTGGTTTAAAGTAGGAGAAGCAGTTGTGATTGGGCCTGGTGCTGTGTTCGATGCTATGGAAAAAGTTAAGTTGATTCAAGAAAGATTAAAAACCGCTCAAAGTCGTCAGAAGTCGTATACGGATGTGAGAATAAAAGATCTTGAGTTTAATGTTAGTGATTTGATGTACTTGAAGGTTTCAACCATGAAAGGGGTGAAGAGATTTTTAAAGAAGGGAAAGCTTTGTCACCGTTATGTTGGTCCATACAGGATTCTGAGCCGTGTTGAAAAAGTAGCATATGAGGTGGATTTACCCGCGGATTTGTCTAGCATTCATCTGGTATTTCATGTTTCTGTGCTTAAAAAGTGCATTGGTTATTCTATCGTGGTTGATTCTTCCAAAAGCTTAGATATTCAGGATAGCCTTTCATTCGAGGAGTTTCCGGTTGAGATTTTGGATTTTTAGATCCGTAGGCTAAGCAACAAAGAAGTCCCTTTGGTTAAAGTGCTTTGGCAAAATCAATCGGTTGAGAGTGCTACTTGGGAATCCAAAGCTAATATACGAGCCAAGTACCCTCACCTCTTTTCTGTGAGTTCGAAGCGAGCAGAAGGTGCCATTCTTTCTTAATCCCCCCCCCCCCTTTTCTTATTAAAGGTTTAGCTGTGTGTCTGCTTCCATCAAGAATTCATGCATTTTGTATAGTATACGAAGATATAGAGTGAAGTAAGTCTTTTGAGTTAATCTTTCCATCTATACGTCCTTATTTATCTCTTGTTCTTGGCCTACCTGGCAATATTCAAGGACGAATATTTCCAAGGGGGAGATATTGTAATGCCCTGATATTCTAACCAATAGTGCAACCATAACTCAAGATCATGAGAAATAAATTAAAGTGTTTTGGTTGTTTTCTGATTAAGGGTGATATTTATTAAGGCCTTAAAGATGTCCTAACGATTGGGTGAACCAAAACATCCCTTACCAATTAAATTCTTGAGAAGGATTTTCGCATAGTCAACTTCAAATGAGAATATCTCTTGTTATACTATGAATTATTGAGCTCATGACCTACCAAAACATATATAATTGAATTATCTTTCCAACGGTATCAATTTCTCCCAAATACAGTATCGGAACAAAGAGTTATGCCCATTTTACTCCAGCATGTCAGGCTGGGAAATAGAGTGACAACATTCGTGATAAGCTGTCACGAGCGTGATGACCTATCACCAATGTCATCAGCCCTGGGCAGATTTTTGACCCCAGTGACGACATTTTGTGATAAACCATCACGTCCGTGATGACCTATCACCAATGTCATCAACCTTAGACAGAAAATCAAAATTTCACCTTTTTATGACGACATTTCGCGACGACTTATCACCGGCTTAATGGCTTGTCACGGATGTCGTCAGCTATTTTTTTTCCAACAACTAAGGAACATTTTGCAAGGGTATTTTAGTCTTTTACCATCTTTTAGAAGCCTCTATAAATATGAGAAACCCCATCCAAACCCTAATTTCTCTATTTTTTCTTCCAATTCTATAAAGAGAGTATAACTAGGGTTTCATCAAGAACTTTAACCTTCCAAAAATCATCCTTAAATTCTTCAAGATTCCTTCAACAATCAAGTTCCTCATAGTGTGGGCTTCAAGAACTATTTATTACAAGTGCGGTAGAGTCTCAATCATTAGAGCTCATCCAACCTCAAAGATTAAGGTATATGGGGTTTTGAACAAGAGCAATCCTTTCATTCTTGTGCCCAAAGCTTTGATTTCTATCATGGATTTATATGATTTTACAAGTAGGTTTATACCCAAATTACTTCATCATGAGATTATGAGAATATAAATTGTTCAAGCTTTGTTATACATGATTCTTTTATTATTCCCAAGTTATGACTTGATATTTAATATTGTGAATTTCATATTACTACCATGAGTGGATATTTCAAGTGCTTTTAAGATATGTGTCAAGATTTAAGCTTCCTTGTGACAAATTGGATTATTGAGTATATGTATTCATGAGATTGAGTTGTTACAATGAGTTTTGATATTTCTTCAAGGTTATTGATGTTTTCATGATTTAATGAATTGATATATTTTGATATTGAGAAAGATTGATTTGATTTGAGTCGAGTTAGGAATCCAACAATTGATTATGATTTGATAAATAAGAAAGAGATTTGATTTGTTCTTCATGATAGACCCTTGTGATATTTGTGGTGGATTTCCTAACGCGTTCTAAGCTTATGTCTGGGAGTAGTATTTAGCACCAAGCGGGAAATGTGGCATTTCCCCTGAAATACATGCCACCATAGGATTGATATTGATAATTGTGGGCCAGAGGCCGAGTATGATATTGTGATCACTAAATTTAGGTTGTACTCCCTGGCAAGAATACGACGCTCCTGCCAATGTGGGGTTTTATCCTTAGGAGGGCAAAATATTGGACTCCATATAGCACACATGATTTATGTCGGTTATAAGAACCTCCCATGTCCATAAGAGTTGAGTTTCTTAAATTACAGAGTCACTCCGAGTTTTGAATTAAAGAGTTGAGTTGTTTATGATGATTTATTAGGTTTTTATCATATGATTTATTTACGATGAGATTAGGAAAAGTATGTTTCAATCTAACTCAAGCCAAGTGAGTCATCATCGTACATATGCATATTTTCATGAAATTGATGATGATATTTACGTTGTTACATGCACCACCACATACTCAGTACATTGCAAAGTGCTGACCCACATATTTTCCTATGGGCTACATTTTCTCGTAATGTAGGTTTAGGTAATCAGCTGAAGCCATGTTAGCGATATTCGGGTGCCTCTCTACGTCTCCTCAGTGGTGAGTTCTCATGGTTCAAAGATCGTATCTGTATTTTGTGATACCATTTTGTTGTTATGCCTTTCAGTACTGTTTGAGTCAGTTGGTGGTTTGTCCCAATGTCTCCTTGATTATGATGTATAGAGGCTTTGTCAGACTAAAAGGTTGGTATATACAGAATTTTAGTATTTTGGATTATACAGGCTAGTTTCTTATTTTATTCTTGTATGTTCATGATATGTCATTCTCTCTTATTTTAGCATAACTATTTTCAAAATGAGTTCTAGAAGTGATGACAGGCTTAGAGGGTTAGCTTGAGGCCGCATGTGGCGTTAAGCACCGTGTGACGTCTCAGAATGAGATTTTGGGGCATTACAAAAAGGTTCTCGAATTTTTGCTAAGGTACCACTACAAGTGGCATGGGGTCCATCTATAGCAGAAATTGGGTCACCGTAGTGGAAGCTACATAATCATATCCTCGCTACAACAAATGGTTACTATTATAATAGCATTGCTAGAGTGAGAAAAAGATAGTTGCAATAGCATCGGGGAAGTTATTCCTAGAAAATTGAAGGCTTTGTGTTTTTTCATCATAGAAATATCTAGAATGCGTTTTAGGATTGTGAGGAGTGACTTTTTTTAGTTTTGGGAAATTTTCATCTATGAGTAAGGGTTTTTTGCTATTCAAACCTATAATTACTTCCTTTAATCTGTTGGATCGTGTGAATCATGTTTATGATTGAATTTAATGTTTATCCCTAGGTTGATGATCTAGTGTAGAGTGTTCATGGGTGACTATTAATCATATTTTGATGACTATAGATTGCTACAAAATACTTCTTATAGTAGAATTCATTGTAGTATTCACAAATTGCATAAAACTGGAGTAGATTAAAAGGTGGAAACCCCTAAAATAATGAATTAGGCTATGATCATAGGTTAGAATCTGTGGGTTTAAGTTATTGATGCCTGGAATCATATAACAAATCATAAAGTATCCCTTGTTTTTATTACTAGAAAAAGATCTAGTAGAAATTACAAGAAAGGGACAGACTCAAGTGGAGTAGTACATTTCGAAGCTCTAATTTGAGGTGCGTTATGGTTAAATGTAGGTGTAGATTGGACTTAATTTTCCATGCTTATTCATGAGTTAAGTAATTTTTTTGGCCTTCAGGCTTACTTGTGATTTGGAAAGTGACTTAATATCTGATCTTATACATAAAAATAATGAACTATGAGGTTCAATAATGTTTAGTTAAATTATGTAATTCCATATATATGGATCCTATCATATTCTAGTTAATGTTGATGTTTAGATATTCATTTATTGTTATACTTAATAAGTTTGGTACCTCACTGGTACATATTTGAGTTAAGTTTGATGTTTGGATGAATGGATACTTCACCATACTGTACATGCATGTGAGCTTGTCCTTTGAAGGTCATGACTAATAGGCATATAAGACCCATAGTATGTGTGTACACATTTATGATTATAATGATGATCATGATGTATTGTTTCATATTATTCCTTCACTGATTCCATAATAGTGTTATATAAGTGTTTAGAGTTAATTAGGAGTAGCTTAAGACTACTTGTCAGAATATCAGAGGAAAGTAACTTGGTATGATAAACTTGATGACAATTAGAAGGTATAGGCCCTCCCCTTATTAGTATTTAACTTAGATAGAAGTGATTACATGATGAGGTAATTGACTAATCATTACACTAATATGTTTATGGACTTTTTAAAAGGTTATTCTATGGATAGTAGAAAATTGTGGTGTACTTACTTTTATATCCTAAAGTCTTATGTATGGTTTTTAAAGTTAAATTCAACAGATGATACCTGCTGGTACATAGTGTTTCTACTAATGATACATGCATTTTATTTTATTAAGTGTAGAAGGTGTTCCAACACTAACACATGACCTTAAATGTAGTTCGGACCAACAACTATTTGATTCAAGGGTGCGAACAATCTCTAGGCTGCCATTGGATCTTCTCTTGATTGAGTTCACTCTTTAGAACTATGCTATTCTCTTATTAGTTATTTTGGAAAATTCATTTAGACATTAGTTTTATGATTTTTAGATTTTTCATGTATGGTGACTTTTGATCTTGGAAGTTGTAATGGAAAGTTCATTGGGTTCTCACATTTATTAGTTATTTACTATGGGATTTACATCATTTAGTTAGAGCATTCAATATTATTTAAAATGGATAAAAGGTTAGGCAACAATTAGGTTAGATGGTTCTCCCATGAAAGGGTTAGTGTGGATGTTATTCACAACCATTGGGGTTTTGACAAAGATGGTATCAGGTCCCTAGTTTGTTGATCTCATCATAAAAAAATGGGTCAAGTAGAGCCATGCAGAATGATACAAAAATGTTTGTACTTTTTTTCGAGAGGCTATGAAACTTTAAGAAATTTCACTCTTCTTCTTTATTTTGTACTATTATTTTATTCTATCTGGTGATCTAAATTTGTATCAAATCCCTTTCACTCTTGTATCATAGATAGAGAACGCACGCACTTATAAATAAGTAGCCACAGCAGAAGTAGCAACACCAGAGTTTGACACTAGCTCTACGCCTTAGGGTAGAGTTATAGTGACAGGTATAGGAAGGGCAGAAGGCTGATAGAGTTGGATCTTAGGCCACCCAATGTCCATAAAAATAGAGGTTGGAGTCTCCTCCCTCACTTGAGAATATTCCTAACATGGTTCATGATGAGGATGTGATACTGATAATAAGAAGGATTTGTCTTAGATAGGTGTTGCACTGGTCTATGGGGGTGCAACAAAATTTCCTCTATCATCTGAATTAATTTAGTAGGTTTTAAGGTTTTTGATTGGATTAGATGGTATAGGTGTTATATCAATGATTTTTCCATTCATTATCTGGGTTTGCAGTTTTCCATTACCAAGGTACCGAGGATGGATGCAAAGTTAGAGACTTGAGCCTTCCATAATAGTTATTAGGCCCAGTGATGACGTCAGATGAACATGGCCTGGTTTATAAGTTCCTCAAGAGGAAACCACCTATTCCATGTTGATTTGAAATATACTTATAATTTTATCATTAATTGTCATGATAGGCTTTACAAACTAGGGTTTTAAAGAAGTATGGTGTAAAGTTTGTCTCTTTCCCATTGCAATACTTAAATGAGGTGGAGAGAATTTCTTGAGTGTAGGTTTGTATGTCTCTTTCCAGTTGCAAGGAGATGCTTAAATGATATGGAGAGCATTTATTGAGTTTAGGTCTGTAAGTTTTTTATTATTGTCTTGGACTCATTTTTATTCAATATTTATAGAGAAATATGTACCAAATACTCTGAGAGATTGAAAAAAGCATGAGTTCACCAGACTCAAGCTGAGGAACATATCGATTGTGGCTTATATGGCCAAATTTCATGTTTTGTCTTGATATATTGCTCGATTGTTGACTTTGGAGGAGGATATGATCCAATATTTTATTAAGGAATTGAATACTAGCCATAAGGGTTCTGCTATTTAGATGACATCTTTGGGAAAGACCTTCCAGGGGATGGTTGATTTTGTGAAAAAGGTAGAGACGTGAGACTGTAAAGTGGTCAACTATAGTGATTTTTATTCTCTGGACCATAGATTATAGGGTTACTTTAGGCTGATTTAGTTCGGTATGCTTGTGTTTATTAGGGGTTCATTATTAGTAAGCCACCCTTTTTTTGAATCTTTGTAGCTATGTACTATTAGCTTTGTAAACTCAGTGGCCTACCCTATACCATATATTCTTTAAATGTAGAGGGGTTGGTTAGAATAGTAGGTTTTTCCTTAATCTTAGGAATCCTTATCAATTAAGTCAACAGTAGACTTCCCAAGATTCGGTCCCAATAGGTAGGGCGATGGAGGAAAAGGTAAAGATCATCCATAGGTGGGCATAATGGCCACCAAGTGAGTAGAGGTGGCTATCAGTCCAACTGGGGTGGGGGATTGGCTAGTTGTGGTGGTGCATAAGCTGGGAGGGGTATTTCATAGATAGGTGACAAGACAAACTTCAATAATTTTCTCAATAGGCTTGAGGCTGAAGCATCAGATAAGATAATAATAGGTACTATTCTTAGGTTTGATTTCTAGCTACCATTTTTTTTATCTAGGTTCCTCCTTTTCATATGTTTCTATTAAATTTGACTTTTATTTTAGTATGGCTTAAAAAATGCTTGATACTCCTAGATATGTGTCTACAATTGTTGGGGTTTCAGTAGATGTTGATCAAGTTTATCAGACTTGCACTATAATGTTCTTAAGATATCAGACTAGGGCTGATTTACTAATTTTGTACATGGTGGATTTTGACATCATTTTTGGGATAAGTTGGTTAATTCCATACCATGTGATTTTTTATTGTTATACCAAGGAAAACACGGTGTCTATGCTAGGATTGGATAGATTAGAGTGAGGGTTATTATAAGCCTGCTCATCTAAAACATATCTTTGATTCATGCCAAAAATTAATTAGGAAGGACTTTCAGGCCTTTATAGCCATCTTTGTGACACTATTGTTTGAAGCCCCTCATATTGCGTCAGTTCTGATGATAAGTAAGTTCTTAGAAGTATTTTCTGATGGTCTTCCTGGGATGCCACCTAACGATAACATCAATTTTTTAACAGACTTAGTTTCGGTCATCCGACCTATTTCCATCACTACTTATAGAATAACACATCTAAACTAAGGGAGCTAAAGACTTAGTTTCATGAATTGTTGGGTAATGGACTCATCCATAATAGTATTTCTTTTGCAGTGGTATGGTCTTATTTTTAAGAAGAATAATGGCAGCCTACATATATGCATTGATTACAGGCAATTCAATAAGGTTGCAATCATAACAAGTACCCATTCCCAAGATAGATGACTTGTTTGATCAGCTACAGGATGCTTTGGTTTCCTTTAAAATTGACTTGAGGTTCGATTACTACCATCTTATATCTAGGTGGTGGACATACAAAAATTACTTTTTGAACTTGATATTGCCATTATGAGTTTTTGTTGATGTTCTTTGGTTTGACTAACACCCCAATTACTTTTATAGGATGGATGAATGGGATGTTTAAATTGCTTTTTAATTCATTAGTATTGTATTTTTTATGATATTTTGGTATACTCCAATAGTAGCGAGGAGCATGAGACTCACTTGTTTATTATTTTTGCTTGCTAAAGGAGAAGAAAATCTATGCTAAACATTCAAAGTGTTAGTTTTGATTGTCTTTAGTGTCTTGTTTGGGGAATGTGGTTTTAAAGGAATAATTTATAATAGACCTACAAAAGATTAGGGCAGACAAGAGTTGGGCTAGGCCTACCTTGGTGATTAGACAATATTTGGATGCTCGGGATAACTTCCATCCTGTTCATAATCAAAGCATGTTCAAGAATTGAAGAAGAGCTAAAAAGAATACTCCCGGCAGTTACTAAGGCAACATGTGGATCGCAAGTAGGACCCACGGACCGCACATAGGCAAAGCAGGTGCCAGAAGTCTAAAATCTCAAGAGATGAACTTGCAGGATATTATCCCCTGCTACCTGAGCCTTGTACCTATACCCAGGATCAGGACCATAGGTAGTACCTGCGCCCAGGGGTATAGCGCAGGTATAGACCGCAAACGCATCCCGATAGCTGACGGTGCTTCAGTAATTTGGCCATAATTTTCACCTTGATATTGGATTGAGGCAAAATTGGTATTGTTGGAAAGCCAATTCAATTATATATCTAATGGAGAGGACTTCCCAATGATACTTCTATAAGGCTTTTAAGTCCAATTATGTATAGGTAATTAAGTATTCCTATTTTAATTAGAATTTGAACTCTGGGGTTTCTTGTAACCTATAAATACCCTTTAGGTTTTGTTTAGTTTATCAATCAATTCATACACTTAATGAGAAAAACATATTCACATATTGATTGATTGAGAAGGAGGCACCTTTGGGTCCAAGTTTTCAACCATCTTGGTTTGTTCTTGGTTTGCTATTTAATTTAAGACTTTGGGATTTCTTATCTTATTATTGTGATATTTATCTTGTAATTTTGTATTTGGATTCCATGATTGATCTCATAACTATGAGCGGTTAATTCCCTTAGCTAGGGTTGTGGGAACCTTGGAGGATTAACGAAGTAGAGGAAGTGACAAGTACTTCTAGATAAAGAGTTTTGCATGTAATGCTTTATATTAGTGATGATTGTTGTCTTATCGGTTTCAAACATTAAGATCCCACCTAGATATTACTGTTTGCTCTAACAAAGGGGTAGTAATGAGGAAAGATAGAGATAACAATAATTAAGAAGTTAATAGTCGATCCATTAAAGAACAATGGTATATATAAATGACTATTATCCTTCATCTAATAACTTGAGACTCAAGAGGTGATAATTAACTAGGATCATGGTAAGGGTTAGTAACGCGACACCCAAAGACTCAATAGGTAAAGGGTGAAATCCTCTTGCTCATCCAAAAGACTATGAGAGGTCCATAACTTATCAATTCTACATGCAAAAAGTTGGAATAGTTCGAAAGTTCATGATAAATATGCTAAGTTGAGAAACCAGGGAGAACACAAGTGTTCGTCTTAGATTGTTTACAACCAAGAGAAACCAATTCTTCTCCTTTTATATTTCAACAAATCCCCTTTTTTACTTTTCTGCACTTTCTGGTGATCTTGGGTGTATTTATATGCCTAAGTACCATAACTTACCCATATTTTAGCTAACTTTTGAGAACAAAGTGCCTAGTATATTATGTCTTTACTCTACTTTGATGTAATTGAGCTAACCTATGTGATTAGCATGATTGCAAGTGTTAATGAGGTTGATAAAGACATGATGGGACTACGGATTGCGGATGACAAATCACACAAGATGAAAGTATCTTTTTGGACTAAATGTGGAACCTAGAAACTATGTCCAAGACTAATTTGTTATTTCTAATTAGTTTAGGGACTTAGAAGGCAATTATGAGAGAAAAGATTATTAAAAATACTTGATGCTGAAAATTTGTCATAATTCAATATTTTATAGTATTTTGAACAAGGGAATAGCGGCTTAGGGTGGAGAGAGAAAATGTTTCTCTCTTGTTTTCACTATTTGCACACCAAGATCTTCTTCTAGTTTTTGGTATGATGATTATTTCTATTGTGATTTCCGTTTTATTCATGAGTAGCTAAGTTTATTAGTTAGGGTTATGGAAGCCTTGTAGCATATAATCTAGTACTTTGGGTTTTGAATTCATTATTCATTGATTTGTTTTCATCATACTCTCTTCGTTTATCTTGAATTCTGGTGGTTGCAAACATAGAGGATGTGCCTTAAAACACAACTTGTTCGAGACAAAGGTTGTTGTTCGGAAAAGAGAGTAGTGATAAGAAAATAGGATTTCCAACCCCTATTTCATATGTTAATGCCTTAATAGGATTAACTACTTGGAGATTTTGTATTGTTTGTGTGAACACTTTTAATTCGAGAGAACTAATGTGAAATAGTCCTTGATGGTTGAGAAACACTAGGATTATGTTATTAAAAACAATACATTTCTCTGTAAGCATGATGCATGTATGAATTCGTAAATCCCGTAGTTAGAAAGTATTGAAAACTACAAAACCCTAGCTTGCTACTTCTCTGAATTTGAATACTACTGCACATATTTCATCTTGTTAAATTGAAACCATTAATTTGTGAACTGAATAAAATCCCCCTTTTTTGTTTTATGAAAATGAATTATTAAAAGTCAACTAATCTACATACAACTTAATTATCACTATACTCCCTGTGGGATTCAACCCCAACCTAGTTGTGTTTTATATTTGACAGCGACCACTTACACTCTTGTAAGAGAGGTGTAATTTGGGCATATCAAATTTTGGCGTCGTTGCCGGGGAATGCGATTGTCGATTGAGTTTATGTGTGTTAATTGACTATTAGTCAAGTTTCCTTATTTTACATTTATTTGTTGTTTTTGTTCGTTATAGGCTCATTGTTATTTATTCCACAAACCAGAAGTTCAAGAGAACCATTATTACCCTTCAATCCTGAACCTCATCTTATTAAAAGAATGGCGAATCAACAGGAAGCTGAAAGATTAGCCGCTTTGGGTAATGCTCAATATAGAATGCAGATAAACCAGGTCGGGTACCTAATCTAGGTGAATAAGACCTATGAGATGATGATTTAATTGACCCGGCTAATAGAAGTCGTGCAGCAGGAGTAGTTGCACATGTAAATCAAAATCATCTATTCAGAGGAAGACTAGACCGCCAAGCTACGCAGTTTGATGTTGACAATGATGAGGATAATTTAGATGGAACTGGATCTACAGGGGTAATCATTCTACCATCACTAGCTCTTGGGGTGAAATTCAACATCACCAGTACTATGATCCAGCTACTGAATTTGAAAGGACTCTTTGGTGGATTACCTGGTGATGATCCAAATCTACATTTGGTGAATTTCATCAGTATTTGTAAGTCATTTCATAATCCTGGAGTGAGACAAAATGCAATTCTTTAAGATTTCTTCCATTGTCTCTATCTGGAGAGGCAACTATGTGATTGAATGAGCTGACTCCTGATTCTATGACAAACTGGAGGCAATTAAAAGGAGCTTTCCTTGAGAGGTTCTTTCGGCCCTCCAGAATGTTATAGTTGAGGCATGAGATCAGAAACTTTAGGCAATTGACTAATGAACCTTTGTATGAAACTTGGGCAAGGTTTAAATAGAAGTTGACTCAATGCCCAAACCATAAGACGACTGATGAACACTTGATGGAAAGATTCTACAGAGCTTTCAACTCACTTACAAAGTGGATAATTCTATAGGAGGATTTTTATAGAGCTCACCTTTACTGAGGTTGCGGACATGTTAGAAAGAATGACTAAAAGAAGTAGAGCTTAGCATACCAGAGATTCTGTGGTAGCAATAAATATTGGGTCTAGTGTAATAACAGCAGAGCAGCATAGGAGAGAAGAGGAGTATGATCAGGATATGGCTCACATGAAAATCCAGATGGATCTTCTCATGAAATATTTGCTATCAAGGAATGTAGAAAAGGTAAAAATTATGGGGTCCCATGATAAGGGAGCTAAATCAAACACCGAGGAAAAGGCTAACTACTTGCATAACCAGGGGGATTTCCGAACCGGTGGTCAAGCAAAGCAACGTTGGAACCATCAGGGATATTGGAAGAATAAAAGTAGTAGGAGTGGACTGTATTTACCTCCTGGAAGCCGTGATAATACTGCTACCAGTTCAGGCAAAATATCCATGGAGGTCATAATGAAGAAACTATTAAAGGGAGTTGAGGAGACCAATTCTGGGGTGACTACTATAAAGAGTTACATATCTTTCATGAGTCAACTAGTAAATTTTCACTCAATCGCTATTAAACAACTAGAGCAGCATATAAGCTAATTATCCACAGTATTCAACCAAAGACAGAATGGGACTCTACTAAGTGATACAGTTTAGAATCCGAGGACTGATAGATCGTGTATGGCCATTACCACTAGGAGCGGTAAGATGCTATCTAGTCTAGGATTGGGAGCATCCTCTCATACTGATGCAGTTGAAATAGATTGGGAGATAGTTGATGAATCTTCAGTGGTGCCTATGGAGTTAGGAGGTTTTGAAAAAAAGAGTACGAAAGTGGAACAACCACCTAAGCCGAAACATGTTAGTGATGTGGAGAAAGGCATAATAAAGGAGGTAAAAGTCCTCCATCTGAAATCCCAAGGCCACCGCCCTCATTTCCTCAATGATTAAAGAAGAAAGAAGATGCAGGGAAGTTTAACAAATTCATGGCTATGTTGAAGCAATTGATAGTAAACGTGCCTTTAGTTGAAGCACTGAAATAAATTCCCGAATATGCTAAGTTTATGAAAGATCTTGTGATAAAGAAAAGACAGGTAAGCTATGATCCAGCCGAATAATCTCCATCATTGTAGTGCTATTTCTACAAGGTCATTGGTGCAGAAAAAAGTAGATCCAGGAGCATTCACCATCCTTTGTATAGGTCTTTAGATTTTTCTAAGGTCTTATGTGATCTGGGAGCTAGCATCAATCTGATGTCATTAGCTGTTTATAAGAAGTTAGGTTTGGGAGACCCCATACCCACAAACATGCGACTTGTAATGGCGAATCGATCGGTGAAAAGGCCGGTTGGGATTCTATATGATGTACTTATAAAGGTGGCCAATTTTATATTTCCTACCAACTTTGTAATTCTTGATTGTGAAGTAGACTTTGAAGTACCCATAATTTTGGGCAGGCCATTCTTAGAAACCGGGAGAGTGTTAGTTGACCTGGAGTTGAATGAGCTGAAATTTAGGATCAACGGGAAAGAGGTTAGTTTTGAAGTGTGTAAATCCATGAAACAACAAAAGGAGATGAGTGTCTTTTCAATTATTGATGCATTCTATAAAGATGAGCAAGATGTTCCAGTTAAGGATAGGCCTGCTGTGGAGACCATAGTTGGTTTAGTTGAACTTGCAAGCAATGATGTTAGTGACTTCAAAGTGGTTGGACTTGGAATAAAGCATTTTCTTGATCCAACAAATAAGGTACAAATGGTATCATCGATGTATCTTGACGAAGTCGGAGTAGTCAAGATAATCGAGTCGTGCTGCGACATTAAATCAGGCGCTGCATGGGAGGCAACCCATGATTTTATTTTCATTTTCATTTTATCATCTTAAATAAAAATACAATAATAAGAGTAAATACACGACTAAACTACGGCTCTTGGTGGGATGCAACCCATCCTTCTAATTATTTTTGTTGTTTTTGATTAATTGTAGGTGCATGAAGTACTATGGAGGTGATTGGTACCAAATTTAGTTTGGATTTGAGCTATGTCAACAGTGGTAAGATTAGGAGTAATGGGAACATTACAGGTAAGTTAGAGTGATCAAATATGTAAGACTCGAGTTATGATTCGTGACCCAAATTATGTTAATCTGACCCCCAAAGTTTCACGATGCAACTTTATTTTATGATTTTCAAGAAGGTCTGTGGTGGTAGCGTATGGATCGGGCCGGTAGGTCCAATCCCAAAACCTACCACTGACCTTGATGGGGGTGCGGGGATAAAGCCCCCGGGGTACAGACCTTTCTCAATACTTTATATGAATAATGGGGTGCATGGCGTCAAAATTTGAGCGTACTACAGGGTGTGTGATGCCAAAGTTTACATAGTCCATGGCAAAGGCGTCGCCTAAGACATATCCTAAGCAAACCGCCTCAAGTAGGCGTTACCATGTTCGGCGCACACCTTAACTTGTGCGACACTTTATACGGCACACACTTTAATATTGGCAATAGCTTGTGCATCGCACACCCAACCGCACACCCTCACTATTTCACTTGTGCGATACCTTAGGTGGAGTACACTTAAACTTATGCGATAACATATACATCATAAACTTATCATTGTGCGATTACATGTGCGTCGCACACTATACCGCATAGGCTCACTGTTTCATATGTGCAATGACCAATATGGGGCACACTTAAACTTGTGCAATAACTTGTGCACCGCACACCCTTCTAATTTCAACATGTATTCATTTTTGAATTGGGTCAACCCGACCAAGATTTTATTCTTTCAATAGACTCCACACCCTAAATGCCCAAATTCATCCTTATTTCACCCCCAAGCCATACAATATTTCTCTCTCAATATTCCCCTTGTCCTTCAAGATTCTTCTTTGTTTCATAATCTCAATAATTCTCTATTTATTTCTTCAAGCTTCCATGGTAAGCTTTTCTTTTCTTAATCCTTAGGTGTTGTGACTTTATGTTATAATTGTTAATTGATTTCTTGAGGATTGTGGATTAAATTCTTGCCATGTCTATGTCAAAGAATAACTTTGAGCATCTTGGGAAGATAAACATCATTGTTGTAGTAGAAACCATTATTTTAGGACTTTCAGCTTTTGCATGTGATTGAATTGTTCATAACTAACATAGTTTAGTTGTGTGGCCATTATTTCATAACTTACTTGATGGAACATGGTGTTGGTTAAATCATGTGAAAGTGATGGTGTTTTGAGTATATTGATATGTTAAAGATCTAAGGCATAACTTTTTTCAAAAATTATTTCATTGAAGTAAAATTGATGGAATTGATGTGAGTGATTATGGGTGACTTTCTTGTTTGAGGGCACATGGTCAATGAAGGTTGGGTAATTTATATGATTTCTTTGCTTAAATGATATTCATGAATTTTCCAACTTAATGAGTCTATTCTTGAGGGTAGGTTATCCCTAGTAATGGTTGATGAATCTACTTCTTATTTTATATTCGTTGTATGAGCCTCTTTGAGCATCTTGTGTTTTCTTTGTAGGTTTTAAATCTTCTATATACATAAATGGATAAGTTTTTTGAGGAAGAACAAAGCTTTAAGTGTGGGGTGGTGATCTTGGGTGTATTTATACGCCTAAGCACCATAACTTACCCATATTTTAGCTAACTTTTGAGAACAAAGTTCCTAGTTTCTTATGTGTTTACTCTACTTTGATGTAATTGAGCTAACCTATGTGATTAGCATGATTGCAGGTGTTAATGAGGTTGATAAAGACATAATGGGACTACGGATTGCGGATGACAAATCACACAAGAGAAAAGTAGCTTGTTGGACCAAATGTGGCACCTAGATACTATGTCCAAGACTAATTAGTTATTTATAATTAGTTTAGGGACTTAGAAGGCAATTATGAGAGAAAAGATTATTAAAAAAACTTGATGCTGAAAATTTATCATAATTCAATATTCTGTAGTATTTTGAACAAGGGAATAGAGGCTTAGGGTGGAGAGAGAAAACATTTCTCTCTTGTTTTCACTATTTGCATACCAATATCATCTACTTGTTTTTGGTATGATGAATATTTCTATTGTGATTTTCATTTTATTCATGAGTAGCTAAGTTTATTAGTTAGGGTTATGGAAGCTTTGTAGCATACAACCTATTACTTTGGATTTTGAATTCATCATGCATTGATTTGTTTTGCTACAATCTATTACTTTGGATTTTGAATTCATTATGCATTGATTTCTTTACATCATACTCTCATCATTTATCTTGAATTCTCGTGGTTACAAACATAGAGGATGTGCCTTAAAACACAATTTTTTACAAGAGAAAGATTGTTGTTCGAAAAAGAGTATAGTGACAAGAAAATAGGATTTCCAGCCCCTATTTCATATGTTAATGCCTTAATAGGATTAACTACTTGGAGATTTCGTATTGCTTTTGTAAAAACTTTTGATTCGAGAAAACTAAAGTGAATTAGTCCTTGATGGTTGAGAAACACTAGGATTATGTTATTAAATACAATACATTTCTCTGTAAGCACGATGCATGTATGAATTCGTAAAGCCCGTAGTTATAATGTATTGAAAACTATAAGGTGGACATTGATAACGCTCAACTTACACATCAAATTAGTGTAAGGTGGTCGTCGTAAATATATTTATCCAACTTTGGAGTCGGGGTCGAATCCACAGGGAACAATGTGAGTGGCAATTAAACTAGTTTGAAATTATAGCTACAAGTTAAATTCAAACAAATAATACAAAAATATAAAATGGGGTTTTAGTATTAATGTTTGTAATCAATATAAATGGAAAACCAGAGTTCTGTACTGTGGGTTTCGGGAATTGACAGATACTAGGTACTGCTTAAGAATCTTGAAGTAAGTAGGAACAGCAGAATATCCCTGACGACTATACTATCTGACTTATCTCTCGACTTCACCAGACAATTTATTATCTTATTCTCTTGAACTTAGATAACTTATCAATTTCCAATAGGATGTTATCTCAGGTAGATTAATCCAGTTACGGCATTAATCATTAAATAGAAGGTTGGTAGCTTCCGAGTCCCTGTTGATAATTCACGTCCTCTAGTCTATTTGTCTGTTCAAGCAAATAAACCTAAGGCATAACCTATTATTTGCAACCAATAGATTTTAAGTTCAAACAATAGAATTTCAAGACGTCCTACAACTCTTTGAACCCTTTAAGTACTTAGCAGCATATCAAACTCTAATCCATGGATCCCATAACTCGGGCTAATGGAATTAGTCGCTCATGATTTGATGAACGAAATAAAAAGTTTAATTCATGATAGTATGGATAAACTTATGAATGGAAGAAAAAAACAATTGTTTCTTCAATTGAATCACAAGAGAACAATCCACAATAGTTGATAAGTGTTGAAGGAAAAACAAGAAAAATACTTGACAAAAAAGATGAGGCAATGTACGTTCCTCCCAAGTTTCAAAAACAAGATTGAGAGATTAAAGGATTAAAAAAGATTGTCCATAAAACCCTAAAAGATGTTATTTATACTGAACCCTAATTATGGGAATAAAATAACAAAAATCATAAAATTCTTCGGATTAGGTGACGCCGTTGCTGACGCCACATCAAGGTTTTGATGTATTATCATGGATGGCATCAGAATTGCTCCAGTTTCCTTCAAAATCTATCTTAGGCTAACGATGTAGTTGATGCTGCATCACCGATCTGATGGCGTATCACCAACATCTTCAGATTTCTTCTTCAAACTCAATTCTCTGGTTTAGGCTGACGCCCATCGTAACGCCTTATCAGCTCTTTGACGCTATGTCACCAATGTCATCAAAACTTCCTCTTAGACGTCAACTCTCTGGTTAGGGCTGACGTCAATGCTGATAGCCTATCACAAGGCTGAAGACTTATCACGATCGTCGTCAGCTATGTTTTTAGCTGTTTTTGCTCAGATTTCAGCTCTTTTGCTCCATTGTTATTTATTTCCATGCATCTTGACTTTCCTACAACATCTTAAGAAATAACATCAAAAACACCAATAATTACTTAAGAACTTACAATTATTTCAAGTTAAAAAGTCTTAAATGTCCTACAAAAATCTAGCACATCAACACCCTCAACTTAAAATAATTGCTTGTCCTCAAGCAACTACATAACACCATACTACGATGCTTAACCAAGAGGCATATAAGATACCTATCACAGTTGATTATCAAGTTTAGCTCAAAACTCATGCCACTCTCCGCGTTAAATTACTTATTAATCCAATTGTTCATATCAATGAAGATTAACAATGTGACCCAAAAGAATCAAGATATGGCATCAATTCAGCAATAATAACCATGCATATGTACAAGTTACACTACCCAAATAAGTAAACAGATAGAAATGTAACCAATGTGCCCTTACAACAAAGAAGTCCTCCTCACTCATATATCAATTCAAGCATGTCAATGCGGGGACGATCAAGAGACACTCACTCTTAGAAAGAAATTCCAATCAATGCATGTCAAATGCCATATGCTTTCCCTTATTTTCATTACCAAGGTGTCCAGACAGGTAAGTTAGGATCACTATAGGTCTTTTCTTCGGCTTGCAATATAGGCTAAGGGCTGATATGATATTCAATGGCATTTAGTGTGACTAAGCCTTCTTGGCACTACCTTAACTTTTGGGGTTCACTTATTAACCTTTTTCTTCTTTTTCTCCATTTCTTGATCACAGATTATTCAGGATGGATGTGGGTTTTCTTTTTCATTCTTTTTCTTTTCTTATTCTTGTTCCACAGCACTAAGCTTTTTATTTTTTTTTCACCTATTCTTTTCCTTTTATTCTACCTTTCTTCATACCCAGTTTACATCACGCACCCCTATGATGGCCACCCTCAACTCAGGTTGTTTTCCTAAGTTAAAGTGCACAGTGTCCAAGGAAGACCAGGGCCAAAACAGGTTCATTATGATCTAAACGGAAAGGTGATAGGTGTCATAGAAAGAAATGGTCAATTCAGGCTCAAAATAGGGATCAAGAGACATCATACAAACAGGGAAGGTCATTTAGGCAAAAAAAAAGTGACTTAAAAAATAAAACGGCCTATGATCCTTTCCTAACCGGGCAAGTTCTAGATTCAACATACACAGGGAATTGAGTAAGAACTCACACACACATGGAATAATGTTACATCACAAGCTACTACCCATTCAGTTCGTGCAATTGTTAGCAGTGATATCATATCCCTAGTACTAATGCCATAAAAATATTCACAGTAGCCACATATAAATTCATATCACATAGTTATAAAACAGACCAACGGAGAGGTGTTTATCAGTCTTAAAAGTCAACAAAAATATTTTAACTGCTCTAGATACTTATTTTTCTCCAGTTAACCACAACACATCACAAAACAAACACAATACGCCCAAACATGTCGTCTCTACTAGGAACAAGACTCTGGGGAAAAGAGGCACGGCAACAAAAACCTCAGGAGGACATCACACCCACAAGTAGTCCCACCCTCAACTTAATATCATGCAGTGTTCCCAATGCATCAATCCAAAATAAGAGAGTTAGAAACATACCTGTGACTCCATGGGTGTAAAGATCTGATGTCAATCACATAATACAAATACAAACAACAAAATACCTTGGGTTGCCTCCCAAGAAGCGCCTAATTTAGTGTCGCGGCACGACCCAACTCAACTTTTTCCTCCATCTTGAGAATATGAACTTCACCCCCAACTTAGAGTTCATCTTTTTGCCTCGATCATAGGGAGGTGGTACAAAGATTAAGAAGCCGAGTAATGAATGATGCATAGTAAACAACTCGACCTTAAAGTGAGGTGTGTTTTTATGTTATTTATCAAATGTAAAATAAAGAATATAGGATTCTTGTTCCTCATCTTCACAGTCTTCCACTAGTTTAGATAATTCCACAGAGAAGATATCATCTAAACATAATGTGGAAAAATGCTTTGAGTGTAGCCCAACAAATCCTACGTCAAAATTTACACTATCCTCTACACACTCACTTTTATTCATCTTCTCAACATTTTCACTTTGAATTGGGCTAGAGTCTTCATAAGAGATTGGCTTGGCTTCTTCTTTTGCCTCTAGCACCATTTCCTCAATCTTGGCATCATCCCTTATGGTTGGCTCGGTTGGTTGGGAAATCTCTAAGGGTTGATCAACATCAAGCTCATCATCAGTATAGGAATCTTGCTCTTCATCGTCACACTCTTCCATTATTTTAAATGATTCCACAGACAAGATATCATCTAAACATAATGTAGAAAAGTGTTTTGGATGATTGACCTAGATATCTATCACTTCTATCATTTCTCTTCCCTAGTTAAATGCCTCAATGTCTTGATGTATGTCATATATGGTATCATTCGTTGTGTTTATACGATTCAACATTAGTTGAAGAATATCTTCAATGTCACTCTTTCCAATACTGTGTTCTTTCTTTTCTTGACCATAAGACCTGTCATACTCATAAAAAGAACTAGAACTTGGGTTAGCGCAATAGGGGGAGGGGGAATTTGAGAAATCACTCCAATGTCTATCTTGACCATCACATAAAGAACAATTATACTCCCGGTAGGATGGAAATGGTGCACACATCTCTCTCTGGGTAGCATATCTACAGTTATGCCAAAAGTGGGGTCCATCACAATATGGACATGGATCATCCAGATAAGATTTCCAACCATCAAACTCATATTCATTCCATGATGCCATAGTAAGAAATAAGCAAAAATAAATAGAATCTACCTAACACACGAAACAAAGGAAATCACAAACAAATATTTACAAGTTCGAATTCAAGCAAGTAAGATAAAATTCTAAACCAACTCAATACGCCAAATTGTTCCCCGACAACGGCGCCATTTTTGATAACGCTCAACTTATAACTCAAATTAGTGTAGGCGGTTGTCGTCAATATATTTACCCAACTTTGGAGTCGAGGTCGAATCCACAGGGAATAATGTGAGTGGTGATTAAACTAGTTTAAAATTATAGCTACAAGTCAAATTCAAACAAATGATACAAAAATATAAAATGGGGTTTTAGTATTAATGTTTGTAATTAATATAAATAGAAAACCAGAGTTATGTTCACTGTGGGTTTCGGGAATTGACAGATACTAGGTACTGCTTAAGACTCTTGAAGTAAGTAGGAACAACAGAATATCCCTGACGACTATACTATCTGACTTATCTCTCGACTTCACCAGACAATTTATTATGTAATTCTCTCGAACTTAGATAACTTATCTATTTCCAATAAAATGTTATCTCAGGTAGATTAATCCAGTTATGACATTAATCATTAAATAGAAGGTTGGTATCTTCCGAGTCCCTGTTAATAATTCACGTCCTCTAGTCTATTTCTCTCTTCAAGAATAAACCTAAGGCATAACCTATTGTTTGCAACCAATAGATTTTAAGTTAAAACAATAGAATTTCAAGACGTCCTACTACTCTTGAACCCTTTAAATACCTAGCAGCATATCAAACCCTAATCCATAGATCCCATAACTCGGGCTAATGAAATTAGCCGCTCATGATTTGATGAACGAAATAAAAAGTTGAATTCATGATAGTATGGATAAACTTACGAATGGATGAAAACAACAATTGTTTCTTCAATTGAATCACAAGATAATAATCCATAATAGTTGATAAGTGTTGAAGGAAAAACTAGAAAAATACTTGACGAAAAAGATGTGGCAATGTACGTTCCTCCCAAGTTTCAAAAACAAGATTGAGAGATTAAAGGATTAAATAAGATTGTCCATAAAACCCTAAAAGATGTTATTTATACTTAACCCTAATTATGGAAATAAAATAACAAAAATTATAAAATTCTTCGGATTAGGTGACGTCGTCGCTGACGCCACGTCAAGGTTCTGACGCCTTATCACGGATGGCGTCAGAATTGCCCCAGTTTTCTTCAAAATATATCTTAGGCTGATGATGTAGATGACGCCACATCACCGATCTGATGGTGTATCACCAACATCGTCAGATTTCTTCTTCAAGCTTAATTATCTGGTTTAGGCTGACGCCCATCGTGACGCCTTATCAACTCTTTAACGCCATGTCACCAATATCATCGGAAATTTTTCTCAGACTTAAACTCTCCGGTTAGGTCTGACGCCAATGCTGATAGCCTATCACAAGACTGACGACTTATCACGGTCGTCGTCAGCCATGTTTTCAGTTTTTTTTTCTCAGATTTCAGCTCTTTTGCTCCATTGTTATTTATTTCCATTTATCTTGACTTTCCTACAAAATCTTAAGAAATAACATCAAAAACACCAATAATTACTTACGAACTTATAATTATTTCAAGTTAAAAAGTCTTAAATGTGCTATAAAAATCTAGCACATTAGACATAACCCTAGCTTGCTATTTCTCTAAATTTGAATACTACTACACATATTTCATCTTGTTAAACTAAAACCATTAATTTGTGAACTGAATCAAATTCCCTTTTTTTGTTTTACGAAAACCAATTATTAAAAGTCAACTAATCTGCATACAACTTCATTAGCACCATATTCCCTATGGGATTCGACCCCAACCTAGTTGGGTTCTATATTTGACAGTGACCGCTTATGCTCTCGTAAGAGAGGTATAATTTGGGTGTATCATCTGGTAATTGTGATAAGTTCAAGAAGGATTTTTGACGTATTCCTTTGGGATTCGACCCCAACCTAGTTGGATTACAATATTTGGCAGCGATCATTTTATCTTTCAATTAGAGGTGTATTTTGAGTGTTATCATTAGGCCATAAACTCGTATATTGGATAGAATTGGAGTCCAACGTTCTGTCTAGGGTACAAGTGGTATGTACCACTCGTATGTTGTGGGTACGATTTGAAGAGGTGTGGTCGTACCCTCATACGCACCAATTTTTAGCTTTTAAACTGAGAATATTTTAGATATTTCCCACCCTAAACCCTTAAGATCCCACGTCCTATAACACTATTTGTTCTCTCACAACATACTTGGAAGGATTTAAAACACTCCAAAAATTCTCTCTAAACTCTCTCTTGAAGATTGGACTAAAGTTTTCTTCAATTATTCATCTAGAGGCTTAAGGGTCAAGTTTTTTTCATGAATCTTCTTGAATAAGGCATGTGACTCTTACCTCATTGTATTTCTCAAATATCATGTGTTTTAAACATTGATTATAACTCATTAATGGTGGCTTTGAAAACCAAGGTTGGGGGGTTTTGTTGCATATTGTTGATAATTGTTTGCTCTTGGTTTAAATTGTGTTCATACATATTTTTTGTGATTGTTTGCACATGTGGGTTCTTTGTAATTGTGGTTTAATAATTGGGTCGTGGTTAACCCTAAACTTTATAGTTTTTACTTGGGTTTTGGTCTTAGTAATGGTATGCCCTCAACATGTTTGTGAAAATGCCTAAAAGAATGCACTAGTCACATGTTATATGGTGTGTTAAACAAAGGCATTTGCCTAATAAATATGAATGGTTGGTAAATAGTTTTGTGAAGTCCTTGTTAGCCCTGTAATGATTTAAATAGTAATCTTGGTGGTTTAATTGACTAAAAGGGTTTAAGTCCCTAAACATTACGTTGATTTATGTCCTTACTAGACAACGAGTTTGAGTTCCTAAACTTTGAATTGAATTAGAGTCTTTGTGAGATAATGAGTTCAAGTCCCAAAGTCAAATAATTGATTGGTTGATTGATAATGGTAAGGGCATGTTGTACGCTTGCAAGTGGTGTTGGTATGATGATACCAACGAAGTGCCTTTGGAAGTAAATGGGCTAAATAGTTCTGTATGTGAAATGATGGTTTTAAATTAGACTGAAATGAGATGTGTAGCCGGTCCGTGAAAGTGGAGTTCGAAGGACTAACATTGGAAACCACACTAGCCAGTGCGGGTGTCTTTGAGATCGAGTGGTTTAAGTCCCCTAAAGGAATATATGAATGGGAGGTTCGAGTCCCCTTTATACATGTATTGGTGCTTGGGTCACCTTGATTATGCCAGGAGGTTTGAGTTCCCCATATAGGTATATACGGTTATGGATATTCTCTGATTCATTTGGCTACACGCACTAGGGCCCTTCCAACTGGAAGGAGAACTGGGTCATATAGCCCGTGGGTGCCTTGTTTTATGATAGTTATGCTACACAGCCCAGGTTAATATTTTCAAAGTTCATGCTAATCTTGTTCCCTACCTCGGTATAGTATATATGTAGATGTATGTAATGTATTGTTTATATGCCTTGGTTGATTGGCTTTGAACTGTTGGTACTATTTTATCTTTATCCTTGAGTGCATACTAGCGTTCACCCGTTAACCCATCTTCGGGTGGTTGTATCTCCATGTTATGCAGGAACTGGCCATATTACTCCTTCTTTACATTGATCTTGGGTTCGAGTACAGCTTAAAGTCAGGTTGAAGAGGTGATCTTCCATACTCCGAAAGACTTCATTTCATGCTATGGATATCTTTTCATACTTTTGGTTATTTCTTGGACTTTAGTTTTGGCTATAGTCTGGGGCATGTCACGACCAAATGTTCTTTAGTTTCAGTTAAAGGCTTTGTCAGATTACTTTGGGTTAGTATGGATGATGTCAGTATTGGTGTCAGCCTTGGCATTGGTATTGGTATTGGGGCTGACGTCGTTTGACTATAGTTGATTTGTGATTGTTCCATCTTATTATGATATATGTTTGGAATTCTTCCAAAAATGATGTGTTGGCGGTTATGGTTGGTTATTGGGTGGTCTCCAATCTCAGTTGGGCTTGAGGCACCGACACAACTAGGACCCGATTCAGGTCGTGTCAGTAAGGTATACCAAGAAAATTTGATATTTAGCATTATTTCATCCTATAAACATCAAAAACTCATTCTAGGGCTGCAAGAGGAGATATTCTTTAATCTGGGATGATTTTCATCTTTGAAGAAAGGTTTCTCCACCATTTTAACACATAATTACTTTTTGAATAAATAGGATCATTAGAATCCTATTCATGGTGGAATTTAAGTCCAACCCTGTGTTGATTATCAGGGTAAAATGTTCATGGTTGACTTTAAATCACTTGTTAATGACTCTAGGTTGCTAAAATACACGTCCTAGAGTAGAATTTGTTGTAGTATTTGTGAATTAGAGAAATTGGAGTAGATTAAAATGTAGAAAACTCTAGAATGAAAAATTAGGCTATAATCAAGGGTTAGAATTAGTGGGTTTAAGTTATTAATTCCTAGAATCATAGAATGAATCATGAATTGATCCTTGGTGTTTCTAGATAAAGAACAAGCAGAAATTGCAAGAAATGGTAAGATTCAAGTAGAGTAGTCCATTTTGGGGATTGAATTTGAGGTAGGTTATGGCTTAGTGTAGTTATAGTTTGATTAGGTTTTTCATGCCTATTCATGTGTGGAGTAATTGTGATTGGCCTTCGTGCTTACTTGTGATTTGGGGAGTGACTTAATAGTTGATCTTATACTTAAAAATGATAACTGTGAGGTTGAACAATGTTTAGTTAATCTGTGTTACTGCATATATGTGCTTCCTATCATATTCTGGTTAATGTTGTTGGAGATATTCATTTATTGACGGAAAAAGGGTCAAATTTACTCCTCTACTTTAAAAATTTTGCTAAATACAACCCTTCATCATAGTTTGGAGCTAAATTTATCCTAATTGTCATACTTTGGGGTCAAATATACCCCTCTACTCTGAAATATTAGCTAAATATACCATTCATCATACTTGGGGGGCTAAATGTACTCTTGATGTCATAATTTAGGGTCATATTTACCGTCATTGTTAAGAAACTTTTCATCTTACCCTTCCTTTAATAAAAAGTCCCAAATCAACAATAAATTGCCCATTATTAAACAATAAATCACTGTCTACATAAATCCACTAAGGATAAGTGAAATTTATGTTGCATTATCAATCTTTCTTATCAATGTAACTCCTACTGATTTAAGGAAATCATATTGAGATAAATTATTCAACTCTTGAGAAATATTAGGTGATGATGTGGGGATTAAGTGTATATCTTAACAACCTAAATATTTATAACTATGTGAAAACCAAGAACGATGCATTTTGTTAAAAAGACACATCTTAGTTTGTTAATACATATAGTTTAAAGTTAAGTTAATACAACAATCTTAGTTTTAGAATTCAAACCAATATTTTCAACTTTTATGGGATAAAATTAAACTGTCAATCAAGTAATCATTTGATTTGTAGCTTTTCTTGCCTATCCTATGGAATTCGAGCCCAAACTTGTTAAATTACTATATTTTCATACAACAATGTTACATCATCTTAATGGTGAGTGCATCATGCTTATGCCCGAAATGAGGACTGTACTCTCTTCTTTATCCACATACTTGCTAAGACAAAGAAATTTTCTCTCTTTAAGCACCTAGTCATCATATGGAGCTTAGCATTGTTTGACCAAAGGCTTTGTCACTTCAACTTGTAACACGACCATCGTCGTTTTCAAACATCTAGCTTTATTAATCATGCATCAAGTTTATCTTCATGCGAACTAGACTTATGTTGAGTGGTTATGGCGAGTAGATAGATAAGGCAATAAGAAAAACAAAAAGTTAAGGACTTAAGAAATTTATAGAGTTTAAGATCCATACTTGATGGATGGAGGCAGTCAATTAGCCAACGGAATCCCCTAGATCTTGCAGGCAACTCAATTTTTTGCCCCATGTGGTCAAATAAGACTAAAAGTTGTACGAAAAGATAAGGACATCCTTGAAGGTCTCTATAATGGGCATGTTGATAATCATCTAGTGATAAGAAGAGCTCAGAACAATGGCTTGGTCCTTATAAGGTCTTAACCTTGTATCTATACAACTGGAGGCGAAGTTTTCCAATTGTGACCTAGTTAGGCCTTACAAGCTACAAAAGTAGGAGGTACCATAAGTTTATCCCATATTGGGAGTTACAATCCATCATCTGGGTTCTAGCCCCTTTACATTCTTCTTCATCATCCTTCAACAATACCAACTCAGATGTAATAGTATTTTATCCTGCTTCATCTAGTGATTCCAAAATATCGAGAACTAATTCCTCCTATGCCTGAGTTTCTAAATTTAAGGGTCCTTTTCCTCTTCAGAAAATTAGGGGTCATCAGATAACTTGTATCTTTGGTGGAAGCAAGATCGACAGCTAAGTTCCAGATCTGGGAGGCAACAACTCCATGAGAAAGGGATAGGTAAGACCGATATCTTTTTTTCTATGAAACATTTCCTAAGTTGTAAAGGGGAGAAGAAATTATTAACATAAGAGAAGGACAAAGATATGCATACGATGATTTTTTTTCCTTTAGATAAATCAAAACCATGGCTTTCTATGTTTTATCCTTTTTGGGAGAAACTCGGAGGATCCCTTTTAACCGAGATGTCATGTTGGTCACTTCACTGGGTTGGACTTGTAGAGCTACACAATAAGAAGGAAAGAAGTAATAGGCATAAAATGTATGGGGAGGAATAATGTCAGAAAGAAAATTAGCAGATTATGACTATGGTTCCACGTCTTTGAGAATAGGGCGAATCTCGATTGATGCAATAGTTTTGTGGAGACAGGCACATATTTGTCATATTATCCCTATTCAAAGTCATTCTTAAATCAAGAAAGTAGACCTAACATCCCTAGAGTGGTCATATAAATGACACCGCTGCAAAATAATAGAGGAACATAAAAGTGAAATAAGTGATTGATTGTGAAGTACTAGTTGCCCTTGTCAATTAGGCAATGAATACACTGGATGAGCCTCCATACATGAGCAAATTAAGCCATGCACACTTTATATCTCCAACAAAAATCTTCGGATATGTTAGGAATCAAGAGGCCCAAGCTTATTAAGAAAGGATAGGTATAGATCAAGTAAGATTTAGGAATATGATGTGTGATTCACGTGTGCTTGTGCATGGTAACAACTTTTTCGCACTTGCAACATCCACAGTCACATCTAATTTTAGGGAGGTCTCTCTTTCTCACACTAGAGACTTGTATTCCATAATTGATGTGCCATGACCATGATTCAGGCAGTCATTGAAAAGAAAGAGAACTTTGGGGAAGATATCAATGGCAAGTGCTTCATCACGGACTTATTTTGCTTGACCACTGATAGGAGCCTTTCCCCCACGCAATGTTGATAGGGATTTCCATTTAGGGGTGGTTGTCGATAATGGGCTTTATCGAGCCGCTCCATTGGAATTGAGGAAGAATGACAAGATGAAAATAAATAAGACATATTGAATCACTACTAAGGAAACAAAAAGTGATAAGTTTTGGTGTTGCATTGAAGAAGAAATTGGGGAAAGAGGATTTCACAGATTGAGTGCAAAGTACAAAGGAAAATGATGGGGGAAAAGAGCAATTGTCCATTTATATACATAGGGATTACGAATCTTGGGTCGAGTCATGGTTCCAAGTTATCATAGCATGACCCGTGGCCGAAACTTTGAATGCAATGATGTGCATCATGGTGTGTGCTAGAGCCATGCTTCACTTATTTTTTTGCCAAGAATTGTTTTTGGTTAAAAGGATATTTTATTCATTACTATTAATATGCATCACAGGAGTTTACAGTAGGAGCTGCAAGCAGCTTATCAGTACCTAAAGGAGTAGAACTAGTTACATAAACCTGATAGTTAGGGGCTCGACTGGCCCAACAAAACAGTTAACATAATTCGGGTAGTGTGGCACAGCAAGACTAACAAAAAGCTAACACAATGCTAGAGATAAAAGTGAAGCAACATCCTCTATAGGAGGGTGGCTGCTGGTGTCTTCAACAGGCGACGAACGAGCAAAATCTGGCAGATCAACCCATTCTACGAACACATTATTATGTAACTTATGGCCTTCCTTAGCTAGCCTATCTGCAACTGTATTGAGCTTCCTTGATTTATGCATTATCGTTGGGCTCCCCAGGCTGGTTAGAAGATCCTTGCATGAAGAAGCTTAAGTGTTATTAACATCGTTATGGGGATCGAGAGCTTTTATTACCTCTGGTGAAGCTGTTGCAATTTCTAAATGTGGGGCCTGCAGCTTAAGAGCAAATAGAAGACCATAAAATAAGCTTGTAAGTTTTGCATCCAAAAGAGAGTTAACATTTAGTTTTGTACTATAACCCCTAACCCAATCACCTAAATTATTTCTAAAGACACCCCCCGCTCCTCCTATTTTTGTGGAGTGGTCATAGGATCCATCTACATTATGCTTAAGACCAATTTGAGGAGGCTTCCAGGTTGTTGGTTCTTCTTTATGGCGAATGAAAGATTTGACTCCAAGGAAGAAGAATTCTACAGCCCTTTCGATTGGTTTTTACCAAGAATTTAAGAGAACTTTTCCGGGAATTACCAAGAATTTGAGAGAATTTTTCCAATTCCCGATCTTCTTAGTACTCGAGCAATCAAAAAGTTCAGGACTATCTATATAGGGTAAAATCAGTCTTGTCTAGATGGACAAATAACATGATGATACGTAGGATCCGGATATGAATACAGTTTGCTAGTCTGAAATTCACGGTAGAGATCGAGATTCTTGCGGCCAATGGGCAACCGAAGACTTAGTGCTTAAGTTAGAGATTAAAAGGGTCCGCACCCTACTCCCTCCGTTTCATTTTAGTTAGTCATTATTGACATAACATTTTTATTAAAAAAATATTTAATAAAGGTTTATTTTACTAAAGTAATCCTATTAATTATGCATTAAAAATCTAAATTTGAATATATACACTTTATATAGTCATTTAATGATAGAGGTACTATTGAAAAAATACAATAAACTTCTTTTGATTTTAAAACTTGAACAACTAAAATAAAATAAATATTTTTAGTAAGAGGATCAACTAATATAAAATGGAGGAAGTAGTTATTATTTAGGTTGTTCTCTATAGATAATCCATTAGGCATGCATGTTAAGGGCTCTGGATTTTGAATACACACTTATTTAGGCCTAATCTCTGAAAGCAAAAGCTCTGAGCCTCGCAGTTCTTTAGTCCTTTCGGAGGCGCTATTTCAGTGACACAAGGCTTGATTCTTAAGATCCAATCCACGGCTTGATTTTTTTTTTCTTTATATTCGCTACATCGTATTATTTTTTGAATTATTTAATTATTATTATTATTTTTAAAATCGGTATAACTCATTAGACCTTAAACCAATTTGACAAATTCAAATGTACCGTTTTAGGGGAAAACATTTTCATTTGATAATTATTTACATATAATTATTTTTTATATGACAAAATGTTCTCTTCGTGTTAATTTGTATGTTTCATTTTGGTTTGACATGATGTTTATCAAATAAAAAAATAAATTAATTTTATAATTTTAAATTGAAAACATGTAACATATACCAAAATGCTCTTTAAAATATATATAATGCATCAAAAAAAAAAATTTAATCTTATGATTTTAAAGATGTGACATGGAAAATTAATATTAAAGAATTAAAGCAAAATGAAGGATGCATATTTCTTGAAATGCATTAAAAAAAATATTATACGATTTCAATTGGCATGTTGGCCTTTTACCATCGCCCCCTTAAAAGAGCATAACTTCTACACATTTGGGGATCGTTTGGTGTAAGGTATTAAAATATATAATCTCGAAAAAAAATATTACTTTCGAAATAAAATTTTTGGTGCCTTGTTGATTGTCAAGTTCAGAATAGTTTATCCTAAGATTAATAAATAGTATCACGATAAGTTATTCCATCTTTTGACTGGTATAAATAATATAATCCCAACATAATTTACCTTGAGATAATGTCATAAAATGACAAAATGACCTTCCAAACCTTTGATTATCACTTTTCATATATATATATATATATATATATATATATATATATATAT